>NC_142783.1:27877500-28100000 GCF_988280905.1 Pimephales promelas
CGTTTTACGACTGAACATTAAAATGACTGAAAACGCGGATCATGTGAAAAAAAATCACTGTAAATGATATATGTAATTACTATTTCGTCATTTTAAAATTCATATAATGTGTTGCTAAACACTTACAATTAACGGGTTTTTACTGTAGCATTTTACAGTTTTTTTCTGTAAAAACTAAACATCTTTTTACAGTCCATTGTATCCTGAAAAGTTCTGAATTTGAACACGAGCACAAACAAAATTGTTGGTTTAACTTAAAAAATTAAGTAACCTGATTGCCTTAAAATTAGATTGATAAAGTTGATTGAACTGGAAAAAGTGAGGTAATACAACGAATGAGATTGATTTAATCATCAGAAACTTAAAATAACAAGTTATCTGAACTAAATAAATTAATAAAAAATGTTGTGATAACAAATCTTGAAAACATTTAAAAAAATATTTTTATGATTTGTTATGACAACATTTTTTCTTTTGTCAAATCAACTTAAATCATTTATGTAGTTCATATAACATAATATTTGGAGTTTCTGATGATTAAATCAATCTCCTTCATTGTATTAACATAGTTAAACCAACCATATTTTTTTTACAGTGTAGTTAAAATCAGAGAAGTGTTGATTTCGCTGGGGTGCTTAAAACAACAGCGATACCTGTTGAATGTAATCCCCGGCCATGAAATATTGGCACCCAGCCATGATATCTTTCTTCAGCGCTGCATGGCGAATACAGAGTCGTGCTGCTACCACAACACTGCAGGGAGAACCCAACTGCACGAGTCCTCGCTGTAAAAACTCTCACCGGACATTTGATATTCATAGAATAATATTCTTGCAACCAAACTTGAGGTGTTCAGGAAAGATTTGAGATATCAGAGTACTGCACATACTGACCGTCAAGCATCTGAAGTACACTTCCCGTGTTCCTCGAGTGCTTTTATAACCCTAGAACAACCTTTTCTGAAAAACATAACAGTGCGGACATTATAGTGGATCGATTGTCAAAGCTCAATGATTAATGTTCTGTTTGTTCCCCGCACAAAGCACATCCCCGACAGTCCTGTGTGAAACCCGGTACTTTGTTTCCATTATCTCATGACTTCAATCAGTCGCAATAATGTACAATCAAACTAAACTGTGAGTTCTTGTTGCCTAAACAACATCAAGGTATTAATTCTCCATCTCAATCATCGGTTCCAAGGGGCAACTGTTATTTAATATTTAGTACAGATAAATGGCTTTGATTTAGAAAGCCTGCTGAAACGTGTCTCAACATATTGGTGTAAAAAGGGGATGTTCTAGGTTGAATGCAAAGTAAAAGCTTTGTAAAAGACATTTTCAGTCCAGAAATAACATTCTGTTGACCGTGAGAGCAAAGCTTTACACAAAACCCCAGACCCCTCACTTGTCATGCTCTCCAACTATTTAATAATAGTGAGAGAAACTAATTCCCCATCGACTCTCTCTTCCCTGTGAGCTATATAAAGAGATGAGATTGAGTAAGAGTCCAGTGACTGAGAGCAGAAGCCAGTAGGGAAGTGGCTCAAAAGAAAAACTACCGTATTTGCAATCCAGCTCTACAGCGGAGAAAGAGAATAAAACCAGGCAGTTTGAGTGGCAGAAGCTACCACAATAACCAAAAAGTTGCATGTCCATATGGTATCAGATAGTCTCAGGCAGTTTCAGATCTCCCAAATACTCTCAATTCCCTTGCGACACTGAAGACTGAGGTGTTTGGACTGAGAAAGGAGCCTTTCAGGATTTCTCTTCCTCAATAATGCACACTACTGGTTTTTCTTACTTCTACTGAGGACTGATACATCTTTATTCTATTGTCTATTCTATCTGCTGCTGCATCTAAGTTTTTCTTTATTCCCTTAAATCACTTTTAACTCTTTAATTATTTAATTAATTTAAATAAAAAGACCCCCCATTTAATAATATGCCTAATAATAATAATAATAATAACAGTATAATAATAGCTTTAAATAATTTAAAAAGGCACAAAAGTCACTTGTTGTAGGTTATTTTAGCCAAAATATATGAAAATTGTGGAAAAAATTACGTAATTTAAGAGTTGTGACAACTTGCCCCGCTCCAACATCTTGTCCTGACTAACCTTTCGGTTACAATCTACTATCATGTATCTTGTCTGATAGCTTACAAGTGTTGTTTTGCTGTATATACTGTACTTGTTTATAACAGAAAAAAACAATATTAGGATTTTGGAAAATAACTTTTGTGACAACTAGCCCCTGAGCTGTAGGGTCTCCCTTATTTGAATTTGTATTATGAAACAATAGTTGTGCTCTGACAGCAAGAATGTGTTTCAATGCTTTCACAAATAGGCTTTTGTGCGAATACAAACAGCAGCTCTGCATTATGCAACCAAAAAAAAAGATACTCGAGTTCTGAAATGCAAAATTTCTCAGGACCCTCTTTGGGAGGCGAACAATAGCTTAAGCCAAACATCAACGCCACGCCCATGGGGTCGATGTTGCTACAAGAGTCGCGAGCCACACTTTCACGCGTGTACTGCTGCACGCGACAGGCGCGTGGGAGCCTCGCAAAGCCTCTACCGAATGCCGAAGCCAACCACAGCCGAACGAGAAACGAAACGATTACATGCGTCCGGATGTTTAAATATGCCGTGGGGAAGAATTTTGTGGGGACTCGAGTTGAATCGGGGTTATTTTCTCACACGGGTTAACACGTGAGAGTTTCAAAATCTTGCATTTCTAAAGAGGAATTTAATGAAAGCATCGCGTAATGTTTGCGTTGTTCAGAATACTTTCAAAATGCGCGTGACTTTCCGATTCTTCGGGATAACTGTAGATGGTAGGCTATATAGCTTATGTCTATTAAAGTTATGGGCTACTTAAGTGTTGTTCACATTGTTTTCAACGACAGTAAGTGACTCTTTGGGATCTGCTGAGCTGGAGACGGAGGAATTGTGCAGCTGCAGTGAGCTGGAACAGCAGAGGAGGCGGGACAGACATCCCGACTCCATCCCGCGGAGAACTCATCAACTTTCTGCCAACTTTAGATTGTTTTCTTGCCATTATCATTTTGACAGGAGACAGAACAAACGTGACTCTAAAATACTGCTTATTGGGATATGGTAATTATACTAGGCTACAATGAGACGCCTGTATAGTCTTGGTTTAAAAATGGGAGTTTTTCGAAACTGCTTTTACCGTCTAGATACCATCTACTTCCCTAGGGCATCATTTTGGGCACCCTCAAGTTGTTCCAACCTTGAATGGGTTTCTTTCTTCTGTTAAACAAAAAAGAAGATATTGTGAAGAAGGGAACCAGACAGTTGACGGTAGCATTGACTTCCACTGTATTTTTTTTCCTACTATGGAAGTCAGTGGCTACCGTCAACTTTCTGGTTACCGACATTCTTCAAAATATCTTCTTTTGTGTTAAACAGAAGAAAGAAACTCTTATACAGGGTTAGAACAACATGAGGATGAGTAAATAATGACAGGCTAATTTTCATTTTTTGGGGTGAACTAGGCTACCCCTTTAAGGCAATCTGTAAAATACATAAGAACGCACAAGTTTCTTTTCTTTTAAAACCAACCCCATATCTCGCAATTGTCGTTTCGCTTGATGTTTCTTCGTGACGAATGATCCATTTAAATGAAAGCACTTCTTCTTCTCTTTTTAATCTATAATAATGCATGACTAACTGAAAGTAGCCTATGTTCTACCTCGGGCACATTGAGTTGCGGTAACTCAAGGTTACTCATTATTAGGTTCGTTTCAAAGTCTAGATTGTTTCGAAAGGCCGAGGAGTCCTCCAAGTTAAACGTAAGCAAAGAAATGCAAATCGATGCAGGTGTGCGGGCCTCGGAGGTGACGAACTGAACTCCGATCTCGCAGCGCCCGGGCCCCATTGATCAGCTCAGAACTGGCCCCGTCTCCATAGCAGCCGCCTGGACGGCGCCGCGAGGACTGGCTGCAGGGCCGCTGTCAATGGGTGACGTCACGGGGCTGGCGCCAGTGAGTCTGCAAGAGCGCGAGCTCGCGGTGCTGCTCTGTAGTGCTGCTTTGCTTGGTGCCAATTCATCACCTGTCAGGGATCAGTCAGGGTGTCATGCGAAATTTACACAGCTGTGAGAACAAACAAAAAAAAGGACGAGGGAGAAAATGGAAAAAGCCAGTTGCGGCAGATCCGGACGAGACCACGAGCGTTTGTAAGTCCTGCGCGCGCGGAATGCAGTTTTTCTTGCGAAGATTTCCTTAAAAAAAAAAAAAAAAAAAAAACAGTCTAAAATGCAGCGACCTAGAGAATGCCATCTTACAAGTAGGCTAGACTACTTCATTTTCTAAGCAGTGAAAATGAGAATGTATGAGGTGCATTCCGACACATCAACACGATTGCATTCCGACGCATCTCCGCAAACATCTGTTTAGTCGGATATGCACAAGCAACCAGGAAATCTCTGTCTCCATTGTTACTTAGCATGTGTAAACAAAGAGCTTCTTTTTCTCCGTTTTCTGCCATCACTCTCGCCTCGCTCTCTAGACTGCCAAAAGGTTTCTAAAAAATGGTAATATAATCCGTGTCAGGATAAAAAATATTCTTCCCAGTCCCATGAAGAATGCATTTTCAGTTGCAGCTGTGCAGTTTCACGTTAAAACTTACAGTAGTAGGCTACACTTTCCCGGTAATTGATTCCTGTGCGCCTATCAATATGCTGCTCGCATTCGTGCACTAGAGAGCAGGAGGATGTCCTGTCATCACTATTACATCTTTTAAACAGGCATAAAGACTGCTTTCAAACCCCCCTGCCGTCGTGATGTGTAAACAAACATAAACATTATACACCAACTGCAAGAAAGTAGCCTTCGTAGGCTTGAACCTGCAGGCTACATCATAGGGTACATCCACAGCAAACATAAAGAAACGGCTCTACCAGAGCTTTGGTTTTTACGTTAATCGATTTTTTAATGTTTTTTTTTTTTGTGTGTCCTGCAGGAGGTTGGGGGAGGGACACAACTGGGAGAGTGGGCACAATTTTGAAGAGAAATATATAGAACTAAGGTCAAGTGACTAATAAACCCCCCCTGGCATCAACTTGCCATCTTTATCTAAGTATTGTTGCATGCCAATGACTTTTAGGTAGGCTAAATGTTGATCATTTAACCAGTAAGGGAAAAAGATGGAAATAAAGAAGCAATAACATGAAATATGTTCCTATTTAAAGGTTAATAGAAGGCTTAACTGGGGTTTGTACATTTCATTAACTACATTATATAGAGACATAAAATCTGTTTACATCGTACCTCGTAAAATAGTCACGTTGTTACGTATAGGATGTCCAGCATAAATCAGTCTAAGCTTGTTTTGGCTCATTTTGACGATTGCACTAGAAACAAAGGCGGAAAATGCGTGAAAACATCCTTGTACTTTCCAGTCCCTAATTCTCTTGATCAGAAACAGGTACACTCACACTGATTTGAGAAATTATCCGTGGAAGCTGAAGGCAGTCAGCGCCACCCTAAACACGCGCTTTCACTGGTCAAGAACGCGGAAGAAATGGGCGGGTCTTGAGCGCTCAGCACAGCGGCCAATAGCGTAGCGCGCAGGCGATGATTGACGCGGCCTAACCCGCCAATCAGCGCAACCCAAACCAGCGCGTGAACAACCCACCTAGCAGGGTGTATATATACAGCGATGACAGCTCGCTAATCCACTGCGTTTGCTTCAACAGCCCAGCGCAAAGAGGAAATCTCGAACACAAAGGCGACTCTTTTAACGAAACCGTTCCTTACAGAGCTGTCAACATGAAGGCAATAAGCCCAGTGAGGTCTTTCCGGAAAAGTAGCGCGACTGTGACGGAGCACAGTCTGGGAATCTCACGGAGCAAGACCCCCGTGGATGATCCGCTGAGCCTGCTCTACAACATGAACGACTGCTACTCTAAACTGAAGGAGCTGGTGCCGAGTATCCCGCAGAACAAGAACGTGAGCAAAATGGAAATCCTGCAACATGTCATCGATTATATCCTGGACCTGCAGATCGCACTTGACTCGAATTCGGCGATCACCAGCCTGCATCACCCGCGAGCAGGGCAAGGGACATCCAGAACACCCCTGACAACACTCAACACAGATATCAGCATCCTCTCATTACAGGTGAATGTCCACAGAAACAACAGTGCAGTGCTCTATCTATCGTGAATTTTCAAATGCGCTATTAATGCACGACTAAGCTTCATTGATTTGGTGCAAGATTGACCGCAAATGAATTTACTTTGTTTTGTTTGTCCCTTTAGACACCCGAGTTTCAATCAGATTTGATCACAGAGGACAGCAGGACACTTTACCGTTAATCAGGTAAATACTCTGTTTTGATGAACCATTGATTATATGCTGTAAAAGACAGACAAATATTTTATGCTGTCAGAACAGAATTGAATTAAGAGCGTGAAATCAAATTTGGTAAGGACAATTTGTGCCACATAGTCTGTAAAGTAGTATAAAGTGTTTATTAATCAGTTGAGGTTGAATGTTGAAATGCTCTCACTGAAGGGAAGGCAGTGCTCGTGTACATCTGGAGCCCAGGGTTTTGCTCAGTCTTTGAGTGTTTGGTTAAATGTTCAAACTGCGGCTTCCTCTCTGGCGCCAGGCTGTCCGGATCTCTGCCCTGTTTGCATTCTCTAAATGCGCCTCTTTCTCAATCTTTTGCAGGTGTTTGGTTAAGACACAAGAACACACAGGACCTGGGAACTGGCTTTTCCTCCAATTTTTGTTCTCAGTCTGGAGTTGTTTTTTTTTTCTTCTTCTTTCTTTCCTGTAATTGAATCAAGAGACTTTTTTTTTTTTTTTGCTTCTAAAAGGACAATCCATGTGATGTGTTATAAGTTCGGACAATGATTATTTATCTTCTAAAAAGACTTATTTGGTCTTTTCTTCAAGAGGAAGAAGCACTATTCCCTAAAAAATAGGGGGGAAACCTGTAAATGATCGCAAGGAACCTTTTCTCTGCATTGAGAAGAAGTCTTACCTTTTTTTCGTGAAGAACGTGTGAATAGGAGACGACGTGGTTAGTTACTGTACAAAGTTTAAGTCTGTTTTTGTCAATTCTTTTGGCACATGAAGGACTGGACGTTGAAAATGACATGACGAAACCTTGTGAACTCTCTCTCTCTCAGAGTTTTATCTTGTATAGTTGCAGAAATTGGACTGTCAGTATCTGCAAAGTGTTATGCTGTATGCTGAGACTTTTTATAAAAGTAATATTGTAAATCGTACCTTTTTTTTATACAAAATAAATCAAATGCTTTATTTGACACTGGTCTGTTCTGCTTGCATCTTAATGTCAATTCTGCCAGTGTTGTGCTGTATATTCTTGACCTTGCCTTTTCTATCCTGGTACTTAAACGCATGTCACTGACCTTTCATACGTGCACATTTGCCCATTACTGACGGGAACCTGCATTAATCTTTTACATTGCCATGTGTTTGTGTAAAGGTGCATTCATTCTAGTTCGTAATGGGGGAAATGTGCCATTTCCTAATATAGAACTGTCCACAAATCATACGGCCTAGCAGTTTTTCTTGCGACTTTTAACCTCTTTCTGACTTCCTGTGTGGGGAAACTTGAAGGTGTCTGGAAGTAGAACATTAACGGTGACCGTTTCCACAAGTTCTCTCATTCGTATGTTTTGAAATGGCGGTTAAACTCAAAATTGAGTTTTTGATTTGTGAAATTCAGTTTGTAAAATCACTGTCTGTAGCGTTACAGTTTGTCCCCTAATAAGCACGAAGGAATAAATCAGAAATCTGAATGATTGATTTCATTTATCACTTTTTTTTTCGCAGACTCTGGAAACTCTAAAATTATTCAGAATTGTACAACAAGCCTTTTTGACTACAATGGCGTAACTTAGAATACACGTGAGAGAAGTGGATCCTTTTAAATGTTAGCATAGCAGACATAAATAATGGGATTTAATTTATAGTGCACTTGAGTCATTTTGTGGGATAAAATACAGGTAAACCATTTAACTACAGAAAAATAGATAATGGTATGCTCTCTTATTACATACAATTCTGCAAAGTGTATATTTTAAAATTAAAGGCACCTCAATTGCAGCCTAAACCTCTATTAGGGTTCTTGATATGAAGAGTGCGCCACCTGCTGGCAGCCAGACATCACCTCAGCAAAATAATGGACACTTATTTTAATGTCTTTTTTTATGGGGAAATTATTGGCTAAACGCTTTAATTGTGATTTTAAAAATTGATATATTAAGCAATGCACAGTATCCATTAAAAGCTGAGCAATGCGATTGTTATATTTTAAAATGAATTTCAATTTCAGACTCATTCAAAAGGTTAAAAAAAAAAGTTTATTAATGTGAGAAAACCACAAAACATTTTGAGGCATTCACACAAATAATTCCTTAGAGAAACCTCAACATTTTCTTGTTTTTCTCTTGATCTAAACCACTACACAAACTATAGGGATGATCTGAATGGGAATCAGGCATTCAATCACAAATAAATAACCACTTTCACAATACCGATCACAGCAAACACACCAGCACTACCTATATGTGTTTAAATCCTCACTCTACATGATGATTTGAATATTGTGGACCAACCTACACTAGATCTGTAATGTTAGCAACGGAGCATGAAATAACAGGATTTGCACTAAACGAATCAGAAACTACGAACAGCTTCACAGCCTCCGTTTATTGCATTTTTAACACCGCTACAACAACAGCAACAAACACATTTCTCACACTTTTACACTGCAAGTTCTCTTTTTTTGTTTTACAGTTGAAAAATATCTAAAACGTCCTTAAAATAAAACATTTACGGATAAAACCAGATGAAATTGTGTAATATATTAAGACTAAGAATAAGTTGTCAAATTGTAAAGGTTCAATTTGTAGTATTAATTCATGAATTAGGTTTATTGAACTAACTCTGACCGGCAATTTAGTTTAATATTACGGTAACACTTTACAACAAAGTTTCATTGGTTAACATTAGTTAATGTATTAACTAACATGAACACATGAGCAATACATTTGTTACTGTATTCATCTTTGTTAACATTAGTTGATAAAAGCTGTTCATTGCTCAGTTTAATTCACAGGGCGCCTGTAGAACGCAAATCCGAATTCCGGATATTTTGGGCGATCTCGAAACACATTTTCGGGCAGACTCACCACGGAGACTCACTAGTAGCCTAGACTTGTTGTTTAACTACTGCACTCTGTTACCGGTAGGCGTGGCCTCCTAGGGCAGCGATGCAAGTGCATTCTGGAAGTTGTTGTCTTTCATAAGCCAAAAATACATTTTCTGGCTTTTCTCAGTCTAGAAAGCTCCAAATTCAAAAATAATTTCACGTTTCTTCTACATAAATGACCCATTTTAAATGCACATTCATCTTTCCAGAGGTGAAGTATCCCTTTAATGAATTTCCTAATATTACTGAATTTAACTCATTGTTTTTTAGTAAAACAACTTTAATTTTAGGCAAGACTTTTTTGTTGTACGAACCTTTAAATATTTTGTATGCAAAACTAAACAAAAAATACTGTCTAAGAAAAAGATTTTGCAGTGATACCTAATTTTGAATTTATGTGTGGACTATGAAATGAATCTAAGCAGAATCAACACCAAGAAAATGTGCAGTAACAGCGTATGAACCAGTCCTGTTCCTGTCCTACCTTCCAGCAAAGTTCAGCTCCAACCCTGAACCAGCTAAACAAGATCTTGTAGCACTGGATAATTACAGACAGGTGTGCTTGAACTGAACTCTGCAGGAAGGTACATCTCCAGGAACAGAACTGGGCATCCTTGAGTTAAAGAAACCTGGTTGTGCTCAGAGGACACTCTCTCGTTCCTCAGCGGCGTCGGGACCGATGGACCTCTTGCGTTGGACTCCATGCAGGTTCTGGTTGGTCTCTGTGCTGGATCCGGGCCTTATAATGAGTGAGGGGCAGTCGGTGGAGCCGGAGGTCTCCTGTTGAGTGCTGTTGTTGAGGTTGTTGTTGAGCGCAGTGTTGTCGGTCGAGCAGTTGAGGTTACTCACGGCTGAAGCGGGCCAGCTTTCCTCAGGGGTACTGCTGTCAGACAGGGCGTCAGAGCAGATGGACATCCGGGCCACGGCCTCGTCTTGAAGGTTGCCCAGCCTGTGCTGTAAGACTCGCTTTTTAACCGGGCTCTCAAGAACCAGTTCGATCAGATGGGTCTCCTCTTCCTTCTTCTCCTGGGCCGATTCGCTCTCCTCATCTTGTAGCGAGTGGTCGGATGAGCTCCTGCTGGACCTCACTCCAGAGTCAGAGGATTTCTTGTCCAGCATGATGTCTGAAACGAAGCTCTTCCCTGTAGATAAGAGGCCCAGATCTGGTTCGGCGGCCCAGGGTTCCTCTCTCAGCAGCGGGGTGGCGTCTGTCTCCTCGTCCCCAGAGTCTTCTTCATCTCTCGGCACGCTGTGGTAACAAGGCCCCTGGCCTCTGGTCTTGCGTCTTTTAGTGGCAGACCCATGCTCGGACTTCTCATCCTCCTCTGTGATGGGGTCTAGACAAGCACCATCCGGGGCTGAGGAGAAGTCCGCTATGGTGTCTGCGGGTTTGGAGCCCTTTTTGACATGGGGTTTGCGCACATCTTGCTCACCTTCCTTAGTCTTCTCCTCTGAGCTTGCTGGGGGGAACTGGCCGGCCAGGGCTTGAGCGGGACTCTCTCGTCCAGCAGAAGACACCTCCAGCTGGGACATGTGCGAGATGTACTCCTGGTAAGCGGTGCGATACTCTGCCTGCTGCATGTCGGTCAGCTTACAGATGTCATTGGATGATTCCTGAGAGGTCAGGCTGGATATGCTGGACGTCCGGTGAGTGTTGGCCTAAAGGAGAAGATCAGGTCAATTTAGTCAGTAATAGGCATTTCAAGCAATAAAACTTAGGCCCGTCTTTCATAGAACAGAAAAGGAATTATTTAGCATTAGGGCTGGGTATCGATTAGGGGTGTCACAATATACCGGTATTGATGATCACAGTGAAATTTTAAAAAAGAAAGTTAATACACACAATATAATAAATAATCCTTAAATGTCCGTTTTTCAGGGTGTTTCAGACAGATTTTTGGAACTATTCACTTGTTCATGAATGAACAGGTAGAATAAACCAACACAGGTCGCATTGTATGTTTGTTTTTGCATGCAGCCCTTGTAAACTCAATAGAAAGGCATTTCATGCCATCATTTTGCGGTAGTTTTATCGTACCACATTTAATATGAACACGCAAGAATTAAAAAAAAAACTGATCTAGGGATTTCAGTCAATTTATCAATTGATTTAACACTTATTTTTTATTATTAGAGGTTTAATCCAGGCACGTTTGCTGACTGTTCTTCATACAGGACTATCATATGGCTTCAGAAGACTTAATAATAAGAATAAGTAATTCCTTGTGTTCCATGAGAAGTTCTGCAGGGTTCCAGAAACATGACAGTGAGTTGATGACAACATTTTAATTGAACTATCCCTTTGTAAGACAATAGTTGCTTTCAAAATGAATCATTAGGTGCATTCCAACTTACATACTTAAGAACTATTTGATGCCTTTTAAAAAAAAAAATTGTGTGAGTAACGCATTCACAAAAAGTTCCAAAAAAGCTTAATTTGAGCACACTATACTCATAAAGTGTGAGCACACTACTTAGGCTACAAAATTGTGTAAAATAGTGTAGATTTATGCAAAATGGGACACACCAACTATGAGTACACAACCAACTTCCATGATGCTAATCTAAACCATTATGAGCTCTTGCTTATGTTGAAACACCATGCCAAGTGTGAACAGATGAGTGCAGAAATAGCTATCTCTGTGTGATAGAGAGCTAGCGTGTGTGTGGTCCGCTCTTCACTTCCTCTGCCCATCTAGGTCAGAAAACACTCCGTTTGTCACCCAGTAAACCACATGCTATTTTCATGCTGATGAGAGACTACTGAAAAGCAGAAGCTGCGCTCCAGAGTCAAAATGCAACAGTGAAGAAAATGTTGGGTTAAAAAGGCGCAACAACAAAAACGGCGGTTTCTCTGCTTCCACACACGCACATATGTTTGCGTTGGCCTCTATGGAGATAATCACACCGTCTTCTCATGTTGTGCACCTGTGTTTATCTATAGGCTGTACTTCAGTGTTGACGTGTCCAGCTGAATGTGTTTGTGTGCACAGCAGTACCACGCACCAGCCAGTGGGCATTGTGTTGTCTGGCGGGCTCCTCAAGCCCCACGCCGCTGAGCTCTTCAAAGCTGAGGTTGAGGCTGTACGCAAAGTTTTCTGGGTTGATGGTCACGTCTTGTGGCGCTTCAGAGGGCCTGAGGGGTTCGGGTTGAATCAACACGCTGCTGCCCTGCTCGCTGCACGCTCCTGATTCATCATTCAGCAGCTGGTTCTCCACATGACGCTGCTCTAGAACCTGCAGCACAAATACAGCAATGTTTCAAGGGATTCAATAGCAAGCGTGCATTTCATTCATTGAGCAAATCTTGCAGACTATCTTTGTGAAGCTATGTTCCTCTTCTCTTGATTCTTGAACGCTAAAAGTATTAAAAGTGTTCGGATAGGATTGTTTTTCTAAATAATATTTGAGTTGAAATATAAAAGGACAACTATATGCAACTCGGATGTTATGGAAGGTTGTGTACTCTAGATGCGTCACAAAAGTCAATGAAAGACTTGTATACGCTAATGTTAAAATGGTTAGGGTCATTGCAATTTTGAAATGTATTTGAAAGTAGTCTCTTATCTCTTATATTTAATCAAAATACAGAAAAAAACATTAATTGAAGTATTGTCACAATTTTCTATTTTAACATTTTATATTGTAATGTATTCCTGTGATGGCAAAGCTGAATTTTTTGCATCATTTCTTTAGTCCCCACTGATTTTTTTTTTTTAATCATTCTAATATGCTGATTTGCTGCTAATTAAACATGTTTTATTATTATCAATGTTAAAAACAGGATACATTGTTTTTGTGGAAACAGTGATAATTTTTTTTTTCAGAATTCTTTGATGAATAGAAATTTCAAAAGATGACATCAAACATTTAAATAATAGTCTGTGATAAAATTAAGAATGATTGAACTCTGCTAAATGCTAAATTTTTTTTTTTTTACATTTTGTCATATGGCATTTTACGCAAAATTGGGGGAAAATATCTAAATTCTTTTAAAAAGTATATATATATATTTGTATATGTGTATGTATATATATATATATATATATATATATATATATATATACACACACATATATATATATATATATATATATATATATATATTAGGGGTGGAGCCGAATCCGAATACGGTATTCGGAAAGGTACAAATAATGTGTTTTTTACGAATACTTATTCCGAACAAATACTTAAAAAAAATATTTGTATTCGGGAACAAGAAATACTTTATATCAAAAAGCTGCGTTCCTCACGAGACGCGAGTTGAGTGACTTGAGTCAATGCGCGAGTTGAGTGAGTGACGTTCAGGAAGAGGTGACTGACACAGGCTGCTCCACACAGCAACAGAGAGGGCTCGGCTGAGCGAAAAAAAAAACCACTTAACTGCATCACTATTTTTGTTTAATAGATGTTTGTACCTTAACTATGTTCCGGTGGCAGTTTATAACTTTCGGGAAGCGGAGTTTGATCGGGAGTAGGCTATATTCCATTATTGACGTCTGCAGACGGGTGCTTCATGTTCGCTCTGTTTACGTAGCTCTGTTAGCTCGGTAACGGTAATTATTTGTTTCATGGCTTGATTGAATTCCAATGTAGAATGCGGTCTGTTATTATAACAGGCCGCTGCTTATAAGTATAACACACCGTTGCTATGAAAAACAGAGCGTTGCCATGGATTCTAAACGTAGAGACAGAACGGACTATTTTTCTTTTTTTAGCGGGAGCGATACAATCGTTTTTTAAATCAATAAACTCCTTTTTATATCCATATTTTGAGTCAAATTATTGATTTATTTGGTAGGTAGCCATGTAATAAGCGGGGTAATGTAGAGCGAGGCGTAGTTATAGCGAAAACCCTTCAGGCTTCGCGTCGGGCTCATAATCAACCTCCTCACTATAAATTATCCATATAACTTATTCTGTCTGCACAGCGTCCTCCACCGTGGTGTTGGGGTTCATAATGTTCACAATTGTATTTTATTAGTTGTTGGTTTAACCATGGTTCATGAGGTAATGGCTGACTGTTATTTTCTTTTCAATGACTTTTCTTGTTACATGTTCATTGCTGGATTTATAGAAAAAATCAACCAATATTGCATATCCATAATTATTATAATGGATATAATTAAAGAATCCATACACTAAGTATTTTTAAAGATTTTTATGCCTATTTTGAATTTTACTCGAATACAAATACAAATACAAATACTTTTCCTCCCTGAACAAATACAAATACAAATACAAATAGCGGCTGCTTTGCACACCCCTAATATATATATATATATATATAAATAAATGTATTTATTTATAATTACAATTAAATAACATTTCATAACAGACATTTATGTGGTTAGAAGTGATTAGCCAATTTATTCCATACTTTTTACTATGGTTGACTGAAGATCACAGAAGTGTTTGATAAAATATAAACAATACATTTGTGAAACAATAATGCTACCTGACCTCTAGGAAAAAGTGTCCCATTTGAATAGGTTTTAGTTTTAAAGAATCTTTTGCTGTTTTAAAGTTTTAAAGAAAACTGTGCTTCACTAAGGCGTTTATGTGAAATCGCTGAATGGCCGTACTACTATGTGAAACCTTTAAGGCATGCCAATATCACAACTAGCCCCAAGTCGTTCCATTTGGACTCGTTTCCAGTCTGAAGAATGCTACTTTCTTGTAAACGTCAAGCTATTCAGATCTTCAAGTGGACACCGAGCTCCCACTGACAATAACCCTCCTTCATCCAGAAAGCAGCCATCTTGGACCAGATGGCTGCCTGCTTGCTGGCAACACAACATTCGTTTGTATAAGTGCAAATGGAAATCTGATCAACACAGCTACATGTGTTCCTTATTTCAACCCCATCCAGCCTTCTTCACTACAGAGAGATTAGCTGCGTGCTAAACATTACAAACCACAAACAGAAAGATGACCACTATCTGATGTGTACGTGTCAGATTACGAACAGAAATGTCTTACCATGGACCTGAAGAGATGCCAGTCTCCAAAGTTCATGTTCATTTCCTTCTTGAGCTCATCAAGGTTGCACTGAGACAGAACCCGACCGTTCACGTTGGCCTGCAGTGACACGATTTGACAAAAACATTATGGCATTGAAAAAAATAGCGGACAAACTTTAGATCAGTTTGATCTTGGCAGTGTGCAGGGGGTTGAAACAAAGTTCACAATAGAGACGTTTAAGTATGCAGGCTGATGGGACACAGCTGGTAGGTTGACTAATGGATGTCTAACGGAGACATCAGATATGTCATTGCTTCCCTCAGATGTTGTCCAGTGGAAAGAAAGGCCTTATTGTGAATCCTCCGTATGCACCACATAGAGCTGATGAAACTAGTCCATCCCTGTAAATACATGTTCATCTATTGGAAAACTTTGGTAATTAATCACACCCCATGTCTCTATCCTGTTTTACCCACTTTCCTTTTAGTTATCGGTATATTTCCACGAATATGGTACAAAATAGGACACCAAATAGGGCATTAAACTGACGTTCAAACTGACTGACTTTAAAAAAAAAAGTGTTGACTTCAACTTCAGAAGATTACAAATATTAAGGTTTTATGTTCTATTCATTTTATATAAAGTGATGGACAGTAACTTTATCTATATCTACTTGATTACTGTTCTTAAAGGGATAGTTCACCCAAAAATGAAAAATCTGTCATCATTTATTCACCCTCATGTTGCTTCAAACCTGTATGAGTTACTTTCTTTTGCTGAACACAAGATTTTGAAGAATGTGGGTAATCAAACAGTTTACATTAGCCATTGACTTCCATAGTATTTTTTGTCAACTGTCAAATTAAAGAAATATATACAGGTTTGGAACAACTTGAGGGTGAATTTTCCTTTTTTGGGTGAACTATCCTTTTAAGAACATTTCTAACGTATCTGTACTTTATCATTTTTATTTTGCGAAACATCTACTTTTACTTCACTACTTTCCATAGCATGATATTGCACTTTTTACTCCACTGCACTCCTTAAAAACAATATCATTCTTGTTACCGCGAACTAAAGAAATCTCCACCCTATCCGAGACGCAAGAGCGATGTGCGATTCGTGAACGAGTTGATTCTTTCTAATTCCAAAGAACCTGCTGAATTGGTTCACAAATAACACTAAATGATTCACTCGTGAATTGGACTGATCCAATTGCAGCTGGTCTTGCAAAACAACTCACTGACTCGGTCAAAACGAGCCAAAAATGGATATCATCGGAGCTCGAATCTACGTGTAACTAAGTTACTAATGTATTTTAGAGCTGATTACCGACTAATGTTTTCTAGAATAAATATCTCTTTAATCAATCAGAAATTTTACTTTTAATATTTAAGTACCATAAAAATCAAGTACTTGTTTAAATTTTTCTTGAGTAAATACTTTTATAGGAGTAGTATAGGGGTTAATAGGATAAACTAAATTAATACTTTCATTCAGCAAGGATGCATTAAAATGATTAAACTTAACGGTAAAGACTTCTAAATGATTACAACAAAAATCTACTCCAAATAAATGCCATTTCAATTTTTTTACCATTTTATTCATTAAAGAATCGTGCAAAATCACGTTTTCCACAAAAATAGTAAGCACCACAACTGTCTTTAACATTGATAAGAAATGTTTCCAAAGCACCAAATCAGCATATTAGACTGATTTCAGAAGAATCAATCAAACCGTTATTTTAAATTGTAATATTTCACAAAATTACCAATGTCCGGTATTTTTTACCAAATAAATGCAGTCTTGGTAAGCATAAGAGACTTCTATCAAAACTACATAGAAAAAACAGTAGCAGTTGTGGCGATAAATATTTGTAGAAAAAATAAATATAAATATTTTTAAGGATTCTTTGATGAATAGAAAGAGCACAAGAACAGCATTTATTTGACACCAAACTTTATAGCAGTAGTGTATATTTACCATAAACATTTGTGCCTCTGATGTTTTAAAGAAGCAATGGAACAACAATGTGTACGGTGTTTGTGAAAGTGCCTTTTACGTGCCGACTGCATGCTTTTCTGTGGACCTTTTGGTACACTCTTCCAAAACATACCTTTTTGATTGTGCCGATGTACTGTTCCAGCATGCTGGAGTCCAGACCCTGGATCTGTCTGAGCTTCTCACACACTCCATCAATGCTAAGAGAACTGAGGAGGACCTGAGCTCCACTAGAAACCACAGAACCAGAGCCCTACACACATACAATAATGTATTCAATATTCATTCATAATACTTCCTGGGATAGCAAGGCATGAGGCATGGTCAAAGCCATGCAATGCAAAAGCAGTGCAACTCAAAGAAAAGCCAAAGCAGTGATCCAATGTCATCACAGAGTGAGGAACACTTGAGCAGTTATGGATGAAGGACCAATACATGGACTATATTTCATATGAATTCTAATGAAATTGCTCCTTTCAATTATTTGAGGCCTTAGTTAATGCCATAATTGACTCAAAACTAACATTTTACAAGGATGTTCTTAAAATGATGATGAATGGGCCATGGATATATATCTGAGGAACCCTGCTTGGAAAATGCCAAATAAATATAAAAAATAAAAAAATTCACAAATGAGTACATAGCTTGACACCAATTGTTTTCACCTAAAATATTTGTGCTGTAATCCTACTCATCATCAGCAGGCATGTTTACTAAGAAAAAAAAATACAGAGATAAAAGTACATTTTAAAAGTAAATATAAATTGAAAGCTATTTTGGATGGAACTGCAGAGCACTGAAATAGACGCAGCCAATGGAATAGGAGCCTGTGAATAAATATTCACTACATTCAATTATAATTTTAGCCTTTTCTCTAAAAACTCATTTGCATTTAGATTCAAGTTGATGTCAAATTTGAACTTGACATACCAGTTTAAATGTTTATAATGGAGAATAATATTTCAGGTGAACAACACTTTAAATTTTCTTTACATAAATCGTCATGAGGGTTTCAGAGGACTTAACTTCAATGCAAACCTGAGTCCTGTTTATTTTATGTTGTTGTTTTTTTTTGTCCTTTCTGTATCTGGACAGCATGTGAAAATTTGGACAGTGTATTTGAACAGAAATTTCACAACAGCAGAACTGGCTGTTCATTTTGTTCTGGTTCGAAGTGAAGCACGCCAAAATGAGCAGGAGTCCTGTAAATAACACAGTAAAACATGGGAAAAACTGAAGGGTTTCAATGTTTGTACCTGCTTCATTCTGAAGGGCTGAGATTTTATCTGGGAGTGGCAAAAGGAGAGGAAAGGAGGGATTAGGTCACATGCTTCAAATCATCAATAAATCAAACGCACGCAAGAACATTATTTATGACGGATGCTGGTTTCACAGCATCCGACCTGCACGGTTTTCACAGTATTGATTAGATCAGGCCAATCAAACAGAAAACCTCAGATGAAGTGACTCATAACTACAACATTTCGGAGAAAGGACAAACTGTGCAAAGAGTTTGAGCTGGAAAGACACACAGAACGATAAAAAGGAGAAACGGAGACGACTTCATGGCGAGAACAAGTTGTTTGATTCTAAAACGGCCCCACCCTGATGGCCGAGTGTTGGAGCGGGGCGATAAGAGTGTAATTAGCGGGAGGAGGAAACAGACGTGTGTGCTGAAGGAAGCGGCTCTCTCTGCTGATAAGAGCGAGACGTCCCAGGACTGCTGATGCTAATCCAGCCAGCCTCTGATAGCAGCAGCCTTTCACACCATGCACAACAAAGCAGCCATGAGGGGACAGACCAGAGAGCGGATCAAATGATGGAGGCATGAAAGGGCAAAACAACCGAGCTGAAGGAAGGAGGGCAGGATATGAAGAGAGAAAGCAGCGGCAGGGCGTGACTCAAACGAAAACAGCGGGGAAGAAGGATGGAGGAGGCGCAGGAATGGAGAATATGCTGGTGTTGTTGATGAATGATATGTCAGTGAGCATTGGTAATGGTTGTTACAGTATATAGTGAATAATGATGTAATCGTTCTAATCTGAGATAATCTTGTCCAATATTTGGCTGTTTTAAGATTATTGGCATTAGCAGGGAACCGAATTCTCAACAGTAACGTAATTCTAACAGCCCGCAAGTCAATGGATAGTGCTCACTAATTGTATAAATATTGTGTCATTTAATTCAGAAATAGTATTTGCATTTTTTTTAGGTTTTACATCTTTTGCTCAACAAGGCTGCATTTATTCAATCAAAATTAGAGTAAACAGACAGTAATATTGTGTAATATTAAAATTCAAATAACAGTGTTTTATTTTAAAACATTTTAGAATTCTGAATTAAAATAATTAATTAATAAAATTGTATTCCTGTGATGCAAAACTGAATTTTCAGCATCATTACTCCAGTCTTCAGTGTCTCATGATCCTTCAGAAATCATTCAAATATGTTGATTTGTTGCTAAAAACATATATATATATATGTGTGTGTGTGTGTGTGTGTGTGTGTGTATGTGTATATATATATATATATATATATATATATATATATATGAAGAGTTCAGATGCAAAAGCCTCTAAATGCCATTTGAAATTTTCTTCTTTAATGATGATTTTTGTCAAACTTGTATATTTAAGTTCAGTGATTTCACTTAAATGGCAATGATAATTACCTATTAATTGTTATTTAAGTGAAATTACTGGAGTTAAATATACAAGTTTGATAAAAATCATCATTAAAGAAGAAAATTTCAAATGGCATTTAGAGGCTTTTGCATCTGAACTCTTCATATATAAACATGTGTATGTGTGTATCTATCAATTAGTAAATAAAAGTTATACATACAGATTTACTATTTGATATACGCAAGCAATAAGGTACGAGAGGCTGTATTGCTGTATTGTGAAAAAGTAACGAGGCAAGACGCGAAGCAGAGTGCCTGCAACCCCTTCAGCCGTTCCTTATTCATGATAGAGCACTTGCCCTCGAGTACCTTATAGCGTTTATAAAACGGTTACCATACAATACAAATATTTAAGTAAAAAAAAATGTATTAGTGCAACTTTCATAAAGTAAATCACTAAAATCCTTCCTTCCGCTAGAAAAAATAGTCCCTGACCGTGAACAGCGTGTAATATGCATGAAAGCTCAAATAAAAAAACAACATAGGAACTGCAGTGTTGCGCAGTGATAAATAGAACCGCTGGGTGAAGCGGTCATAGCCCTGTTTTATCATGAATAAAGCACAGCTTTTGACCAATCAGAATCAACGACTGGAACTAACCATTTTATAAATACGTATATACATATACACTCTCAATAGACTTCTGTTTCAAAGTCAAATATGGATTAAAGAGTAAAGGTGGAAATAAAACGGATGCTGAGGTCCAGCAATAGGTTGTTAGAACCCTCAAGTTTTGTTCACTAGCGGCACATCAAGCTTTAGGGTTCAAGCAGCGCAGGCTCAAACTGGACACTAAGTGTAACATGCCATAAGCACAAGTGCATATGTGTGTGTGTGTGTGTGTGTGTGTGTGTGTTTGCAGACAATTAAAGATTCTGCTGCACCTTTTATGCACAGATATAAACAAACATACACACTACTAAAGTTACCATAGAGGGGGATGGAGAGGGAAGACCCTCACGTGAGTCCTCTCTGATTATATCCTGATGGAGGGAGAAAGAATGGAAGAAAAGAGGAAGAACCAGAGGATAAAAGACCATTGCAGAAGTGTGGACATTTAGTATGGAAAAGACAGAGGACTGAAAAAGAGATTGGCATGAACTATGAGACTTTTCTCAACTCCATTAGGTCTTCAACGAGAGTTTTCATTGTCTACAACGTACAGCGTCGTAGACAGACAATGTAGTCAGACTAAGTAAACAGCCAGAAATCACAAAGGTTATAATGTCATATTCATAAAACATCAACATACGAGTTAGAACGTATAGTGGCGGAGAGATTATTTCTCATTTGCCATGCAAACGTTTTAGCTAATCATTTACATACAAAAGTCTGAAAGGAAGGGTTGCGGGTTATATCTAAGACTCAAAGAGGAGGAAAGGAAAAAGGTTGTTTAAAATCAAATTACATCCATTTTTTTAATGTTAGAAGCATCATGGGAAAATGCTAGAAAGCTACAAACGCTTACAATATATAAAATGGCACGACAACACTGTGATTAACACAGAGACATTAAACCCTAAACCTGCTCTGTGAGTTTAATGTTTAAATTATAGCTTTAAGCCACGGGCTGTTTGTCACGAGGAGCTTGAAAAAAAGGATGAAAAAAGACATTTAGTGCCAAGAGACATAAAGACATTATTGTGGCCATTTAGACTATAGGCAGTAAAACGCGTGTCTGCCTGCAGTGTACATACTGTACAGAGTCGTTTATGTACTTACTAGTACCAGACTTGGGTCCTTATGTTTAGAAGCAGGGCGTGAAGGGGTGTGATGGGGGTTGCCAGGGTAATTTCGGGGCAGGTGATAAACATGATGAGGGAAGTACGGCTATAGATGTAGAGAGAACAGAATAATCAGGGCTGAGGTGTCAGTGTAACATCGGGTTCATTTAATGAAAGGTCAAACACCCATGAGAGCCTATAAGCACACTGATGATTTATTAGGACTGTGCCAAGTATAATTAATATCTTCCATTAATATTAACAATAAAAATAAACCATAAGCTGAATATTGTATATTGAATAATCTTACTACTACTACAGCTATTATCATTAATATTTTATGAAATGTTATTTAAAAATTATATTAGTATTATATTTTAGTAGAAGTAGCAGGAAACCCCATAAATAAAAATACCCCCCCCCCCTTTTTTTTTGTTTTCTAGAAACCATGCCAGAAGGTCAGTTTTGTTCGCGCTCAAATTTTGCACTATAATTATCACAAGTATGCTTCAGTTACCGTAAACACTGGCGCATTTTGCTTGAACACAATAACCGATGTCTCACCCGGTTGTAGAAGGGGTGCTGGGGTCCCGTAAGCCCACTAAAGTAGCTGCTGTGGGGTTGAGTGGTTGGCATCACTCCAGCAGGGGGGAAAGACCCAGGGAAAGAGCCCGTGGGAGAGCAGGACAAAGAATTCTGCCCAAATGTAGAGTGTGGCCGTGCCGAAGCGTCCTGCAGGGGCAGTGGGGGATAACTGACTCCTCCGAGGTGCATCTGCTCTCGTGCATCTCGTACATCTGAAACGGGAAGGGAGATCGAGAGAGAGAAAGAAAGAGTAGGAGAAAGTTAGATCCGAATCTTGGCCAGCACTTTAAAGGCATTCAAATCCTCCCACTCACAGTCGACTTCAGCCAAATGAAGCATTTATAGTACGTTACATGTGAGAAAAGAAAGGCCTCTGTGGTTTGATTCTCTTAGAAACACACTGATTTCTTCCAACAGAAGTGGCCAATCGCAAAAACGCACCTTGAAGAAAGAAACGTAGGAAATGGTTCCCAATGAAATTCACATTCGCTTTAACGTCAATGTCTCAAGGGCTGAAATAGACGTCAGAATGTGTTTGGTTGGAAGTAATATTTCTGAGTCACTCAGGCAGACCAAATAAGACTGGCTGGATGACTCAGAAAACAAGCGGCTCATCGAGATTCAGTGACGTTTCATTTCCTGAGGTGAACACAATGGAGACCTTACTCATCTCTCTGGGTTCACAAAGGAACCTTTATTGTCACATTGGACCACCAATATCATGTGATGAGATAATACCTCTCATATTCGCAATGATTTAGAGAAGTCTGCATCAATAAATTAATCGGTAAAATTTTTCGGTAACACTTTATGTAGCC
Organism: Pimephales promelas; assembly: GCF_988280905.1. Lineage (NCBI taxonomy): Eukaryota > Metazoa > Chordata > Actinopteri > Cypriniformes > Leuciscidae > Pimephales > Pimephales promelas. The sequence goes on from NC_142783.1 coordinate 27,900,495, forward strand.
TTCATGTTTGAGAAATAATTTACTAAAATGCTTTATATTTCCAGATTCCTGGTTACATCTGAAACCGGTTGCTTACCATATGTTTAATGCGTTATACTTTTAAAAGTGTGTGTTTAATAAATAGATATGTACTATAAAATATTATAATTGTGGTTAGAATTATTCATGAGACCATACAATGCATTACAAGGCATAATAAATGCATTAAAATTCTGTTATAATGCATTGAACAGGCTTTAAGTAAATTGTTATCAAGTTTTCTTTCACAGTGTTTATACCAAATGTGACAAAGCATCAAGCAATAAAAGCTATACACTATCTAAATTTGACATTGTCAATTATTGTCGACTTCCAAATAGCCTTTATGTGGTTTCTGCTTTGCTTTATATAAAAACAATACAAATTCATGGCATATCCTCCTTATTTATAGCTAGGCAAACTTGTTTGTGTGGGCTTGTACCTGCGATGATCTCCCTTAGTTTGGGATCCAGGTTGACAGTACAGGGCAGGAACATCTCCACATCACGAGCGGTGAGAACAGGGGTGTGCGATGAGAGAAACACCTCAAAACTGCGAATATCACCATCGATCTCCAACAGAGGCTCCACATCTTTAGTGGTGGGGATGTTTTTAGAAATCCTGCAATGAGAAGGTGACAATTAACGTACAGCAAAGGTATACCTCTTTCAGAAATTCAACAGATTTTAAGGAAAAAAAAAATGCCCAAGGTATTTAAAATCTTGGGATGGGGAGTTGATGCAAATTATTGTACAGTTAAATGAATATATAATATATTAATAATACAATTATTATATGTAGAACTCCCTCATTAAAGTAAAAATGCCTCTGAAAATCAACATTGGGGGTTTATTTCTGATACTGATGTGGACTGATTGATTGATTGGCTGATTTATGGTCACATTGCTTTAGTGTGTATTATTAACAACATGTAAACTTACTATACTGTAAATAGCAGTAAAATGTCTCAGTAGTCACAAGCTCACACTCTTAGCCCAAGTTTTTGAGTGTGGTTTCTGCAGTTATTTCTGCACCACATGTCAGGCGCTTTCAGATAAATGGTTTCCTACTGCAATTTATCGTATTGAGCGTGGGAATTCATATCAAATAAATCTGAAGATTTGCTTCTGCTGAACGCAGACATTTTGTGCACCCCATATTTCTTCCTCTATCTTCTTATCTGCCCCCAGTCCACACCTCTGTCTCTCTGGTAAGAAAAGCTAGTTGAATCTTTTTATTGGTTGATACGAGGGCACAATAAGTCCTTTTTCCATACTGATCATTACATCGTGAAGAGGGCGAGCTCACTGCTTACCACCGGTTTAAGTAATCCGATTTTAGCTGTTTAAACTGGGCAGGAGAGAGCTGACACAATGACACTCAAATGACCTGATGCTAAACTGAGATGGTGAGGCAGAGTAAACAAACACTGATATCTAAATCCGAGACGATACACACCTGGAGGGAGCGTCTGAAATGGTCAGTTCATCAAATGACCTCTGACCTGATATCTCACAGCTATTTATACTGCGTCCTTACTAGATACAACAAAGCAACACTGTATTTTGTTGGTTGTTTGGTTGCTATTTCTGCAACACCATGGTATAGCCTAAACTGAGAGCTCATTGGACCAAAATTCCACTCTGCATGTATATGAAACATAAATGGATCAACCAGGAGAGATTTGATTGTGGATGTTAAAAGAAAAATCACAATGTTAATATTGTTGAAGGGGTACTTAACCACTGGCAAAATTGGCTGTCAATAATGTTTTTTAGTTTGTTTTGTTTTTAAACCTGTGCTACCTGACAAGAGAAAATAGAGGGAAAAAAAATCTGTCGTCTTTCAAGAACTCAAAGATGTTTAGAAAATAGTGAGTTACTTTCAGTTTCCAGTCAACATTTAAAACTGGATGACCACAAATCAGTGTTTTAGGCCAAACCGTAGTGATAAAACAAAGAAACTTTGTTATGTGTTTGTCATTTTTAATCAGACTTTTTTTTTAATAACAAAGTAAAAGTAATTTCTTCATCTCAGCATAAACTAATTTCAGTTAGTTGCCAAGGCATTATTTCGAATTTGTATTTAAGTTTTTTTTTTGAAGCATTGCATTTTTTAAATAATATATTTTATTTCAACTGCAGAACATTATTTTTTAATAGTTTTAGTTAACAATAATTAAGAAATTGTAACAATAACAAAAATGGCCACAAATTTATTTACATTTTGAATTATATCACAATAGTTTATTAAGTTTGGAAGCCCTAAAATACACTCCAAAAAATGTTGGGTTGTTTTAACCCAATTTTGGGTCAAATATAGACAAACCCAGCCATTGGGTTACATTTTTAAATTACATTTTTAACCCAATGTTTGAGTTTGTCCATATTTGACCCAAAATTGGGTAAAAACAACCCAGCGTGATTTAGGGTGTACAAACAAACAAAAAAACAAACTGAAACAAATAAAAAATAAAATGGAAAATTAAGTAATATATATTAATCCAAATATGAAAAAATCCTTCGAGTTCCAGATGAAAAACTATGCTTATCCATGCTTGATATCCATACGTCTTCAGACGGTATGAAATTACAAATAGTAACACATTACACATGGCTCCACCTACAAGTATTGACATCAAGCAAAAGCGTTATTATTAGGGGTGAAGTCAAAGAGATCTAATGTACCAAGCATGTTATTTTTGGTCAATTTACACTGTAAAACAGTAGCTGTAGGATTTACTTTGAAACAACTTTCACTCAGAACTTGCAAGTATATTTCAAAAATAATGCAAAGAAACAACAAGTAACACATTGAATTAAACATGCAACTTTCAAGTCAAAACCCATGCATAGTATTTTCTTGAAAAACCAATAATATTTATATTTATTTACAACTTTTTTGTTGTATACGCATAGACCTCTTTATAATATTTTTTATTATGCCTTTTTGTGTGCCAGTGAAATATTATCAAGATTTCACCATGAGATTTTGTTGCATTGCACAGCAGTTTTGCCCAAAGTGTGGATAGAAAAAAAAACATGTTGGTGAGGACACAGTGTTACGGTCATTATGACCTGGATGGCATGTTAAAATATCATGTTCCAAGAGGTTTAAGTTTAGAAGACCATTTTAGTTAATTGCTTTGGTCTCATCATCCTCTGATGGCTGTATAAATAGTGATGGTCACCAAATGACTCACAATTTCACTGGAGAAGTGTGCGTGTTGGAGGGCGAGCGGGTGGCTGGGTGTGAGAGCAGATGTTGAAGTCATTGGACAAAGGCCCACACTGTGCTACAGCAGGCCTGTGTGTCAGCGGGTCAGAGTCGGATGCTGTGCTAACAGTCAGCTGACCTTCCGCATGATGGACATTAGGTAGATGTCTCGTACTTAGGGTGGAGGCTCAAGGACGTGACCAACATAAAGATCAAACTTCGCCGCAAACACATGCTTGCTTGTCTGTTCCACACACACACACACACACACACAGAGTATCACTTTAAGAAGGGCTGAGCAAGAGAGACGTGTGCTGGTGAGAGAGGTTTGGTTCATTTCCCACGCACTGGATTAGGCAGAACTGGGCAGATTGTGTCTCTTCCGAAATCCAGCTGGGCTTGTTTATTTGTATGTGTGTGTGAGCATGCACACAGACAAACAGGAGCCAGTGACAAGAGCCTCTCTAGAGAACCAACTTCCTCTGTCACAAGACACACACACACACACACTTTCCACTGTCTCGCGTTTGAAGCAACCTGCTTTACAGAGGAAGAACATTTAAGAAAGATTTAGAAACATTAAACAATTCTTCATAGCCAAGTATGTGTCTGTGAGACAAATTCGATTTATGATCTCTGAATTAGTGGCGGTTTCTAAAAGCCAGGTCCATATTGCTAAGATGAGACCGCTTAACCGACACGAAGAGCGATCAACCACGGTTTGTTTAGAAATTAGTTTGGAAAAGTGGTATGAATTTTACAGACTTCAGTCTTAATAAATTAACGGCAAAAATAGCTTACTTTTTCAATTATTTTTTTTACTAATAAGTTGATTAAGATTTGTGTATTTGATTGAAATTGAATCAAATTGATGAACTTGAAATTATGCCTCAAAGAACATTTTACAAAACGCTTCTTAAAGTGTTAGGTCAGCCAAAAATGAAAGTGATCCCATAATTAACTCGCCCTCAAGCAGTCATAAATGTATATGACTTTTTTCTTTCAGTCAAACACAATTTGAGTTCTGGTAAAAAAAAAATCCTGGCTCTTCTAAGCTTTATAATGGGAGTGAATGGTATCTTCCACATACATCCCAGTTTATAAAGTTTTAAAGGGGTGATGAACTGAGAAATCAAATTTTCCTTGAGCTTTTGACATCTAAGAGGTCATCATATTATAAGAATGTCCTGTAAGTTTCAGAAATGAAAACGTCCTTGTTAATCCAATAAAAGCTTTTATTGACACCAGCTTCAGCAAACGACTCGTTTTTCAAAGTGGGGAACTATGATGTCATAGAGGATAAAACACCACCCCCGCAGAAGAAGATCAACGCCTACTTCAACACGGCAGGTTTAGCCCCGCCCACTGATTCGCGCATTAAACCCATAGCTAAATAACATAGGCCTACCTCGTAATAAAAAAACGGATCGAGAGTGAAACTCATTATAATATGCAAAACTGTTATCCACTCACAGCAGTGGGCGTTTACTTCCAAGTGTTCAGTGCGAGACGCCCATAAAATCAGAGCGTTTTTGAGCTGGGCTTAAAACTAGGGTAGAAAATAGCCTATTACTTATTCTTTTTGATTTTTTTTAATGTAAAAACCAAGTGAACGTCATAAGTTGACCTCAGAAAACAATATTACAAAATTTTAAAAAGCCAGTTCATGACCCCTTTAAATATGGATTTTTTTTTTCTTACAAAAAAAAATCACTTCAGAAGGCCTTTACTAACCACCTGGAGTCGTATAGATTACTTTTATGATGGATGGATGCACTTTTTTGGGCTTCAAAAAACAAGGTACCATTCACTCCCATTATAAAGCTTGGAAGAGCCAGGACATTATTTTATTTCACTCTATGTTAAGTCTTAACACAACAAGATTTGGTTATTTTCATAGCTGTAATAACAGCACAAAATGCCACACATTATGAGTTCATAGTAGCAACTTGGAAGTCCATAATGAAGGGTTTGTAATCATGTAATTCTAAATAGAGATGTTTGTCATAGACTTGTTTATAGAATACTAAAACAAACACACACATACATTCAATAGTGTGCAGTGAGCAGTTGATGAGAAAACTGCTGTATTTAATCTGGCGTGTAGTGAGACAGCGCAAACACCCCAACACAGGCCTCGTCCAAACACAACACCCAGACTAAAACCTTTGAGGCGTCCATAAACACACCAGAATGACGATGTCATTCCAATGACCGGCTAAAACAAGACCAATCAGATGAGGAAGAGACACATCTGCAGGTCTTCAGGGGAAATTTCACTCTTAGCCAGATCCAGGCTATCTCCCAAAACATATAATGTGCTGGTTTCCTTTGCCTTTACTTCAGACTTTTGTGTTGGTCAGACTGGGAAGAGCAGAGCACAATGAGATCAGGAAATTACAAGCTGGACTCAAACTTTCATCACCCGCATGAGCACCACAGCTAAATGTGTCAGAGTGTGTGTGCTAACTGCTTGGTCATGGCCTTAAATAATCAGACGGGGTAAAGACAAATCTCATTGCAATATATATAAATAATAATATAATAGTGTTGTTGTTTTACTGTATTGTATACAGTAGTAGAAGTAAAATGTAAGCGCTCTTTGGGTGATGAGAGACTGCTGCCATCAGTTCAATATAGACCAGAGGACACACTCTTGTCTCTGCATTACTGAAGTCTCTGCATATTGCATTACTGAAGTAATATTAATTCATATATTTTTTACGTCTCCTTTGGCCAACCAAAATAATTATGGCTTTAGAACACAATATCAACAACAATAAATGTTGTTGTTTTTTTTTCAGATGTTTTTATTGAATCTCTAAAATAATAAATGTTAATAAAAAAAGAAAATTTTGCCCGCAAAAACAAAAAGAACCTATAATAATAGATAAAAATGTGAATCTTACAACAGCTTTTGTTCTTGAAGGCAACTCCTAAGCTTTTCAACCAGAGATATGGCTTAGATTACTTTTAATAGACAGCTTTTTTTCCACCATTTTTTTTTTATCAAATAAATGGACCCTTGGTACATGTGAGATTCTTCTTTCAAAAATATTTTTTTAAAAATCATAGCCACCCAAAACTATCGTGCCTGATGAAGACTGGTCAAAACGTTGCATTGTTTGTTAATCAATTTTTGGAGCTGCAATTTCAGTGTGCGGACATTATTTTATCTTTGTTTATTAATAATTAGCTTTCGTTTCGCACAGATGCTCTTCAAAAGAAAGTCGAGACATGGTTTTTTCAAGGCCATCTGGAGATTTTTGTTACACATTTTGCCTGATTAAGCATCTTTTCATTGGTCATTTTGATGCACAAACAACAGGAAGTAGTCATTTAGTGCATTCAGTCTATGATCCAAGTCAAAATTGCCGAAAGTGGAGATGCGCGTTTGATGGTTATGGATATGCGTAGTTACAGCTAATTTTATGAGGCACAGTAGGCAGTGGATTAAGCATGCCAATTCCACCTCGAATACACTTGCAAATTTTTGTATTCAACAATACTAAATACAATACATACATCCACAAACAAACATCATGTCATGCCCAGTGGAAGGCTAATCTTTCCCCAGCTGTACACATCAGCATGCTAAGAATAGCATTTATAATCAATTGAAGCTGATGTAATTCTTCCACCAGAAAAAGACAGCTTTTGAAGCTGGTGGGAGAAGTTGGCTGCGACATCAAGTGATATGTTTAGCAATTACTTCTGACATTCTTGCCTTTACTACGAGAGAAAATTGCAAAGGAAAAAGTGCTATCATTCATCTGTCATGGAAGCACTGGGAATGAGGGAAATTAAGCTTTGCCACTCAAGATACTTGCCATTTTGAAAGTGCACACAAAGATAAAAGCACATCAAGAAAACCAAAGGCGTTTCGAACAATACTGCTATTGATCACACCCGTGTTGCATCGTTCGGCTAGCGGAGTGGCTGCCTTAAATGTTGAGCACTTGAGAGGTCTCTCGTCGGGTTTATCCAAATGCTAATCGATCCCAAAGCTGGCTTAGCCCTTTTTTTCCTACTCGTTCTTTTTCAAAGACTCCCACACAAAGCAGCTGACGGGAAAGAGTATAATTCTCCCACTATTTTCCCCTTTGGCCTGGTGCTGAATGTGGCACTTGACTTTACTTACAGCCACCCTTGTGTGGACAGTTTGAGGACGCTCAATGAGGCCCAAACACGGTGATGCCACCCTGCCCTCTATAAGACACAAATGCCAACACACATTTCATTTCTGAACTGTGCCCATGAAAAGAACAGTCACCATCACCAGCTGGCAGATGTCGTATGATAGGTGGATGGTGGCGGTGTTGAGAGGAGGGACGGGTGGGTTGGCACATGGAGTGATGGCAAATTAGTTAAGGAAGCATTCAAAGATTTTCTTGGCCTTTTGGGGATGGCAAAATGACCTTGCAGATGTTTTGTTTATTTAGATCTTGGTAGAATTGTATTTGCGTTTTATTCGATTAGATTCTCTGCCAGAGATAAAAATGAACTTGGTGCTCTAACTCACAAATACATAATGACTGAAATAAACTAAGCAGTGCAAGAATCCAGAGAAACCTCCAAACTGGCAGCCAAACTTCTAGAAATGAGTAAACCCATCTGTAAACAAAATATCTTGCCCAGAATCTAAGAAAAAAAAAAAAAAAAGAAATAAATGAACTTTCATGGGATTTCCCCCCGCATTCATGAAAGCCGAGCGCTTCCCCAGAGCAGCGGAACACGGGTTTACTGGAAAACAATAGATATTTATAGAATAAAGTCTAATGATGTTGGTTACTGGCAGTTAAAGCTTTGAGAATAACTTTGGCCAATAATAATAGACAGTAACCTGATCAAAGTGACAATGTTCCATTTTTATACACCCCAAGAGATACATCAAATATACAAAACAGAAACATATGATCAATCATAATCTGATCAAAGGGTAAAAAAATAATAATAATAATAATAATAATAATAAAAATCTTTCAGAGCATATACACATTGACTTTGTATTTATTTTTATTTTTTTTAAGTGTGTCCTCTGCACATTCCTGGAATTGATTGCAGTAACAGGAGGGGACACTAGGTGGCAACCTACAACAATTGGGCCACCATTTTCAAGAAGGAGGTGGTGAAAAAACGGCAATAGAGTGCCGAAGTTATCATGTCACTTTGTAGGCCAAAACGCGGAAGGAGTTAGCATTTTAGCACTCCCGGTTCCCTCGCTCTAAATTCTATGGGTTTTTTGAATGGGTTTTTGCTAAATAACCTGAAATAAGGTCTGTGGTGAACAAAGCCTCTAAATATTTTCACGTTTTTATCGATGACATAAAACACACCAGTTATAACCTGCTTGTTGTTTTTTAAACTTAATTGTGTCTGATTGTATTTTTCGAAACTTTATATAGGCTTCAAAATGTATACATTTTGGATTAACTTGTAAAGATTATCTTGATAGACGTGTAAGGGTCACAACTCTTTGTTGAACACCGATCTTATTTTGTGCGATTCTCCAAAAGTCTATGGGGAAAATGCATAGCTTTTCGATCGTGGGAACCCACGCGCCGCTAGCTTCCGAGTTGTCCTAAAAAGTGAAGTCATCACTTCGGCACTCTACAAGAATAAGAGTGACAACTGCCAAAGGTGGAAACAACAACAATAGAAGTGCAAGGATGTCAGAAGGACTATGTGCTTGTATAATTCAAACTTAAAAAGTAAAGGAAAATGCTAAATGATGTGTACTTTTCATAGATTTAACTAAAAAAAAGCAAGTTTATCTGAATTTGTGCTCCAGAAAGTTTGCATCACAAAAACATCATTGTGTGTCATTGTATCATTGTATCAAGTATCATTGTGTGTCATCTGCGATATTGTACATTTGACAGCTTCAGGGCTTTTGGTAAAACTACAGATCGTACTTCCGCATTTACGCATAACAGGTAGATCTGTATGAAGGTAACAAGGGGAAAAAAAGTACACTGTTAATTTGCATAATACTACAAACAAATTATAACAATACAAAGCTGGTTGACAATCAGCAAACATGACGCACTAACGTGCGTGACCCGACATGATGGCTTTCCTTTACTCACAATAATGGCCACAAAAATGGACAGGACCGATCCAAAGAGCGATTTTAAATCCCTCTGTGCAGCACACAACCTCTTCCCCAGTTTCAAACTCATCTAATCCATCTAGGGGTCACTTTGTGCACCCAATAAATGCACTCCCTATCTTAGATTGGGCTTCTCTCCTTTGGGGAATAGATGGGGCTTTCAATCGCCTAATCATTTATAGAGCCTCTGGGCAAATAATGGCTGCACTTTTTAAATTACTAAGTTTACCTCTTCCACCAAAGAGTTCTTGAAGGATCAGGTTCATGGACAATAGCTTCCCTCCAAAGGCGGAGAAGAAAACGCATCGAGATGCTAGAGACAAGGCTGCTACGTGACAAAAATATGAATTCACAGGAAAGTGAGAAGTTCCAACTCAAAGGCAAAGGGGTTCAAAAGAGGAGAAGAAAGGAAGCCGTGTGCTTTTCAGAAGAATTACTTAAAGGCTTATTAGTCTTTTCGCATAAAGGAAATCACATAAATGTGCTTCAGAAGGCGCTTTTATCTTCCGATGTAATTGCGACTGAAATTACAATAATTGTACCAATTAAAGTAATCCTGAATGAACAGTATGTCATCTTAATGTTTCAGTACTTGGGAGAAGAGTCTCGTCTAATTAGCTCCAATAGCCTCGCACACATTCACTTAGAGTGGCATTAGTTAGAAAGTTTCGCTAAAAATCGCTTCAAATCCTGGATTTGAAGCCCAGCACTGAGAGCCAATTGTTCCCTCAAAGAATAAGCTGAGCATTGTGACGGGAAGCGTTGTGAGTGAGTGGGACGAGCCTTTGGGAAAGCGCAAGAGCTTTTCGTGTTCTTTTTCTTTCACCCGTGAATGTCACACCGAGTTCGCAGCCAAGGAGATGCAGAGAAGTGTGGACGAAAGGTGAAGGGGCGTGTCCACGTTGAATCCCTCCAGCGATTGGTCGTTTTGGAGCGTGCCACGCCAACTCTCCTGGTGGGTTAATTAACAAGGGCCGCTCTCAGAGTAGGGGAGGAGGGGACATATGTTACCGGGCCAGAGCAGGCTGATAAGGGGAGGGCGGACTGGGCATGGTACCCGGCCCAGTCAGGTTCTGTCATACCATCCTGGCACAAGCCAGACACCAGATGTCAGAGCAGAACCGGCTCGGCGGGCCACACCTCGTAACAAGCGCAAAACCCGGAGCAAAGTGCCATAAATAAACTCCCAGTGGGCCTGACTCTGCTCAAAAAGTCCACTACAGATCATGGCCATCAGCCACCACAACATCTCTTTAGCTCACTTGCTCACTTTCCATTTAGACTTCCGACTTCTCAGCCCAAAATAATGTCTGTAAAGACCAAAAACAACCGTGACTCGTGGTCCTACAGAATGGAGTCCAGACTGAATGGCCTAAAAAAAAAAAGGGGGTTGCTTCACAGTGAAATAGAGAGTGACTGAAGTGAGAGTGTCAATGTCAGGCAGAAAGGTAATTGGTTGGAAATTGCTTGTTAGCCAGTGGTGAGTTTGAGTAGATTTACTCAAAATACAGAGGTACAAACACACTTTTCTCTGGTCAAGGTGGTTTATAGACCTGGTGGTTATAAGCCAGTGTACCTTAAGGACACAGGGATCTTTGTGTTTCGTCTGCGTGGTTGGATTACTGTAGCCTGTCTTAATGTTATTCATAAAACAAGCTGATGTTATTAACAGATTATTCACATTCTGGTGCAGATTAAAGGGCCAGATCACTAGGGGACTGGAAAGTTGTTTCCATAGTTACTGCAGACAATAAAAGACATAACACTCATTAAGCCAGAAACAATGAACAAACAAATAAAAATAAACAAATAAAAGTTTAGTTTTTTTTCTCATCATACAACAAAAATGTACATGCTTTTGTACAAATTATACATAAGTGTTCAAATGGCAGTTTTAGTTTTTGCAAAAGGCAAACTGCAGGTATTATGACAACAATAGTGTCCATAGTACTAAAATGATTAATTACTGTGGCTAAAAGAAAAAAAAATCCCCCAAGTATGACCAGTATATATATATATATATATATATATATATATATTATTTATTTATTTATTTATTTTTTCTGTGGAAAGCACTTTGGTTCACCTTGTGTGTTGTAAAGGTCTGTATAAATAAATGTTGATAGATTGATTGATATAAAGAAACTCATGTATATGAGTCACGCTTTCATTCTGTCTCACTTCATTAATGCAAGACATATATTACACAATTATTTCATTGTTTGTCTTGAGACTCTTGACCGATATTTAAAGCAATGGGAGTTGCTTTTAATTCATAAAATGCACAAATCTACATATTGTCAATTTAACCTGTCAGTCTTGAAAAAGCCACGTATAAATTTTGTTGAGGTTTAAGGTCATGTTCATCAGGCGCAGTTTCACACAGGACATATTCTTGTATTCAGAACACTGACAAATGTTTCTTGAATATATCATCTGATGATATTTATAAGTATGAACTTCATTGAATTCAATGGATTTACGTAAATTCCTCTGAATCTTATAACTCATAACTGCTCAAAAAAGTTAATCCATTTTAATGAATTTTTTTTCAATTTCAGATTTATTTGGTGCGCATGTTTATAAACAAAATACAGCCCCAGTGGGAATGAAAAAATGTGTTTGTGTGTGTGTGTGTGTGGGGGGGGGGGGGGGGGGGGCTAAATGTAATTTACATAATTAATTGGATAAAAATCTAACTAATAGAAAATAAATCAAATAAAAAAAAACAAACAAAAAAAATAAAATAAAATAAACATTTCTTATTTAAAGCTACAGGTTCATTTAAGGTCAGAATGAACCTGAACACAAAAGGTGATTATAATGATTATATCTCCTTCTTATTTATTTTTTTGTTGAAATATAAATCTATATATCTATTTTGTATTTTTGTCACACTAACACAAAGTTTCATATTCTTTTTTAAAATTATAAATTTGAACCTTCTGGTTCAAAATGCAATAGGGTTAAAAGGAAATAATATTTTTTCACAGAAACAACTTCTCTGAGAGGGTTCTCCTTATCTGATAAAAAAAGAAAAAAAAAAGAAAAAAGAAAACTAGTCAAATTCAATAAATCAACAATTACCTATCCTGACTAATTCTTAGTTACAAGGACACACTCTAATGAGTTTCTGCACTGTAGTGTTGGTTTTACAGGTTATGCTGAAATGTCACAAACAAATATAGACAAACATTCATTCCGGAAAACACACAAAGGCACTGTGAAAGCTCAGCCTCATAATGACCTACCATGGAGCAATCTTACAAACAGGAGATTTCGCCACTTCTCTCTTCTAGGAATTTGTGTGTGTGTGTGTTGTGTGCATGAGAGAAAGGGAGAAGGATGTAGAAAACTAAGCTAAAGCAGGCAACACACCCACACACACAATACATCAATTTCCCAAGCAAATTATATTGGTCCATCAGCCTTCACAGACAATCACAAGGGCGGACACAAGCCTAGCCCTTATGACTGCGATCGAGAATGACAGCTGACCTATGAAACTCACTCACTTCTCTTCCACACAGGCAGTACGGTGCTTCCTGATTGGCTCTTACATCACTGCAGACCACATACTGACCAAACACCCGTCCGGGTCACTCTGGTCATGAGACTAACAGGCCTAAAACCCCTCCAAGATCAACCGATAAACAGTTTATGCGTCACTGTTGTAAACCTAGACGAGAAACGGCTGCTGAAATTGACACCAAGTGGACAAATGCAGGTCTACGCAGTCATCTCTATAAAAAACAAGCAAATGCATGGCCATGTGACCTCGAGAGTGCAACAGAACAAAGAAAACAAAAAAAGCACCAGTAGATTTGACCGTTTCTTATCTGAGCAACATCTGTGACAGATAACGGAACAACATTACAGGCCTCTATTTTAACTTCCACAGTGACAGATTCTCTGCCGCTGAAATGCAGTGCTATTGTGGAGTATTTTTGGGGTATGAAAGAGGAGAAAAACGGGTGAGACGAAGCGCTAAAGGGCATCATGGGGGCTGGGAAAGAAGAGCGATGGTGAGAGAGCAGATGCTGACACTGAGATGCTCTGACACTTCTACAGCCCCAGGAGTCACAGCATGTTAGTGCAGTGTGACAGAGCAACCTTTAAAGGCCAAACACTGAGCATCAGCAAACCTAACGGCCTCAACATCTCCCCTTCCAGCATTTACACACACATACACATCCCTCAAACGCTCGAGAGAGGATGCAGCAGAAGTAAATGTGATTGCGTTGCATGTTTAACAACAAGTAAACAAGACAATTATTAAAGAGTGGCAGTCAGTTAGTCAGGCAGCGACTGAGCATCATTCTTTTTGTTTTGCTTTTCATATATATATATACACACACATCCTACTGTGAGAAAGTGGCTGAAAGTAAAGATCAAAGCTCGAAATACTTCATGGTACATCATACCCAATGAGACATCCGGATTTATAGGAATTGTGCAGTGGACCAAATATGAAACAGAAATTTCCTACTGCCACCTGCAGGTTGCAGGCATTATTACACTGAAAAACAAATTGTATTTAAATAGTATGGGAGTTTTCGTGCAATAAGCATAAACAAAAATACCCAAACACATCTCACTAGGACTGAAGAAATAATAAACTAATAAATAATGGAATTAAAATAAATAACTAAAATAATTGAATTAAACAAAATAAGTAAATAAACACAGAACTAAATAATAGATAAATAACTAAAGAAATTACATTAAATTAAATAAAGTAAATACAATGATCAATAAATAACAAAAAAAAAACTAAAATAAATAATATTTATTTTTAATGATTTTATTTATTTATTTGAAGTAAATAAATTCCCTCTTATGATATTTGTATAGTAAGATATTTGACGTTTGATGTGAGATACAGAGGATGTGTATTTTCAGAATGTGTAAGCTGACCTCTCATAAATGGTCTTCAGTGTGACCTGGTCCGAGACTCCCTCAGTTTCCTCCAGAAAGAGAATGATCCAGGATGTGCGGTACGGCCACTCCTCCGTCAGGTTGATCCAGGATGCCAGCCGGTCCCAGTTAAAGATGATCTGATTGGCTCTAAGAAGGCGACCTATCAAAAGACACTTCATTATTATTATTATATATATTTGTAAAGCTATCGCTTATGTCTTTAACATGCCACAACAAATAATGAATGCATGAAGCAAAAACGAGGTCACACTGACCTGTGACTGACACTATGTTGAGCAGTCTCCTCATCGTCTGAGGGCTGATGTCACTGAACCAGTCTTCGGTGACCAGCATCTTGGTCAGGTCACAGGACATCTGCCGTGTGACGGTGCGCTGCATCTGTCTCCTGCGGTACGTGTCCTACACACCAATACGCAGAGAACTCAATGTCAGGAGGCTAATAGAGCCTGTGTGATAACTGTAGACCAGTTGATGTGTAGCTTCAGTCCACGGTCATGTTCCTCTGAACTTCAAATACAGTTACAACCTGTTTTACAACAATGACAGTGTTTGCATAAGATCTGTTCAATTTCTTTACAGATCGGCCCCTCTAACAGACACACATACAGTCTTAACCCCTTAATGCCGACTGTCGCGAATTCACATCAAACCCCTTCCATTCAGACTGCAAGCGAGATAGCATGTGTATTCGCCCAATGCCTGTTTTTTTTTTAAATAATTGTAAATAAATTCAGGCGTCAAGGGGTTAAAATGCAACATTTCAATAAGTAGCTTAAATCATAAATGCTCAACAGTGGCTCCAGAAAGTATTTTGATACTCGAAATAAATGGATAAATTGCAAAGATTTTTCTTCCAGCAAGTGTTAAAAACTGGTTTTAAAAATTATATTTTTTGAACTGGCCCTAAGGTGGATGTTTGAAGTAAAACATGATAATTTGACTGCAAAAAATATGAATTATAAATATTAATAATAAAAATAATAATAAAACAATGTTATATAAATTGGTAAGGTCTCATTAATTAATGTATTAACTAACAATGAGCAATACATTTATAGTATAGTATTATTATTCAAGTTGTTAACACTAGTTAAAAAAATACAATGGTTGATTGTTCATACTAGTTCACAGACCATTAACTAATGTTAACAAATACAAACTTTTTAATGTATTGGTAAATGTTGAAATTAACATTAGTTAAAGGGATAGTTCACTTAAAAAAAATCGTCAATTTACTCATCCTCAAGTTTCAAACCTATATGGATTTCTTTCTTCTGCTGAACACAAAGGAAGATGTTTTGAAGAATGTTGGTAACTGAACAGTTAATGGTCCCCATTGACTTCCATAGTGGGGTTTTTTCATACTATGGAAGTCAATGGGGTCCATCAACTGTTCGTTTACCGATATTCTTCAAAATACCCTCCTTTGTGTTCAGCAATTCATACAGGTTTGAAACAACTTAAGGGTGAGTAAATGATGACAGAATTTTCATTTTAAGTGAACTACATCCCTTTAACATGTACAAGTATTGTGAAAAGCACTAGACAAATAAATTTGAATTGAATTGAACATGGACTAAGAATTAACAATACTTCTACAACCTTTAATAGTCTTAGTTAATATTAAAAAAATAAACCTATTTTGATTAAATTAATACAACTAAACTACAATATATAGTACATATAATACAAATAATAGGTATACTATGAAGTGATGATAATTCATACTTGTATAAAGCTTTTTATGTTATATAAATGGCCACACATTTATTTTCATCTTTCTTTTGGCTTATGTCAAATTCTTAAGTAGACTGTTGGATGGTCAACACTCAATAAAACCTGACAAAAAACATCCAAAGTAGGGCTGTCAAACGATTAATCGCATCCAAAATAAAAGTTCGTGTTTACATAATATATGTGGGTGCACTGTATATAATTATTTTATATAAATATATATATATA
The DNA here is from genome assembly GCF_988280905.1 of Pimephales promelas. Taxonomy (NCBI): domain Eukaryota; kingdom Metazoa; phylum Chordata; class Actinopteri; order Cypriniformes; family Leuciscidae; genus Pimephales; species Pimephales promelas. The sequence continues at coordinate 27,916,744 of NC_142783.1, forward strand.
TATATAAATACACACACATGCTTGGATATATTTAAGAAGTATTTTCATGTATATACTGTATATAGATTTATATATAAATATTTATATATAAATAATATATTTTTTTTTAAAATGCATGCATGCGCGTGTATTTATATATATACAAATTAATTATACACAGTGCACCCACATATATTATATAAACACAAACTTTTATTCTGGATGTGATCAATCGTTTGACAGCCCCAATCCAAAGACATCCTGATCCAGTGAAATGGCAGTTGCCATGGACTGTATCAGGAGCTGTGTTTTTGTGTTGATTCATTGTCAAGTCAAGGTAAACCGATGTGCATGACCGTTTGCCTTCTCATCCGTGCTGTCATCCAGCGGTCTGACTGACTGAGATGTCTGCTTGTCTCAAAGCGTTAGCTGGTCCGGTACGAGCACAATGCAGAGCCGATCACGAGCTCTGGTGGGTCAGAGCTTTAAGCCCACTTTGAAGTTTATAATGCTGAACTTGTGACTTGACTGCTACTTGGAACACATGGCCGTAAATAAGGTGGCCCCTTCATGATCAAGGACGACGGAGGGGAGCCTTATGTAAAAATATGCATGATGAAATTACTCACAAGTATAGGTGTACCAAACTAATCAGATCCCAATTGTGCATCAAGAACGACCCCTGCAGAACCTCAGTTTGACCTGAGACATTAACCAAGAAATGGACCAACCTACTTTTGTTCTTCTTTAATGACTGAGTCTTCCACGAGCTGCTCATGAAACCCGCTAAACAACTTTCCACGACAAAACGTGTAGATCAGGGGTATAGCGAGCTGAATGCTCAGCCAAGAAACAGCAGAGGCAAAACAAGAGGAGCGTGCCCCTGAAATAAAGAGGGGCCAAATAAAGGAGGCAGATAAATCAGCCAAGCAAACAAACAGCCCTCGCAGGGCGAGCAGAGGAGGCACTTAGCCTCCTGCCTCTGTGCCACCGTGCCAGTGCTTTGTCACCAAGACCCACTGCTGCTGCACCCCGTCATTAGGCAATGGCATCTCAGCGGGAAGAGTAAACAGACATTAAATCAATTACAGACGCTCCTCGGCGACATCCATGGTCTCTGACAATACCACCCCATCCAAAAAAACCACACACAATAACACACAAGACATGGTCCTAACCGTCCATGATAACAGTGAACTGTGAATAAACAAATCATATGTGAATTAAAGAGACCGTTAGAGATAAGCCTTTATAAACTAGTTATTAATAAGATATTAATGAGGTAATGGGAGGCCTTCGTTGAGCCGCCCATCTCAAATCATGTTGATGGGAAGTGATGGGAAGTCTTACCCGGCGGTTCAGCGCTGTTTTACTGCCCTGCCTGCCCTGCTCGCCGAGACTGTTCTGAGACAACTTCCTGTCCATGTCCTCCTGCCACACTACAGATGGAGAGAGTCAGACGTTCAGAGGAAGTATTGGAGCAGAAATGCTGGGCTGTTAGTCTATATTAAACACAGTACACCAAAAAAATCAACAAATATCTGCCACAGCAATCAAATCAGATCAATGCACCACAAACATCTTTCTATAAATAAAAAGAACACTATATCAAACAGATTTTTTCAGAATATCTTCTTTGTTCCACAAAAGAAAGAAAGGAACTCAATATAGGTTTGGAACAAAATGAGGAAGAGTAAATGATGACAGGATTTGTGGTTTTTGAGGGCTATCTCTTAAAATGCATTTTTGTATATGTATGAAATGAAATACAAAATGTATGGAATGATAAATAAAAATGCACACTGGAACTCAGCCTTTGGAAACATCTCTATACCCAGACTGATCTCATGAAATGGCGTATGTATGACACGCCAATTCGTATTTCCATTTTTGGCGTGCTATCAACATGAATAATTGCTTTTCAGCGCGTTTATGAATGCCGTTGACTTAACGTTACATTAACGTAGGGCTGGGCAACGATTACTCGCGATTAATTGCATCCAAAATAAAAGTTTGTGTTTACATAATATATGTGTGTGTGTATAATTAATTTGTATATATAAATACGCACACATGCATGTATACATTTAAGAAAAATTAGTTATTAATGTATCAAATATTTATATAATATTAATTATGTATAAATATATATAAAGTATATACATGCAAATATTTCTTAAATCTATACATGCATGTGTGTGTATTTTGGGTGGTTTTTTGGATGCAATTAATCGCGATTAATCGTTGCCCAGCCCTACTGTATATATAAATATATGACCTACCCCAACCCCGTCCCTAAACGTACCCGTCACTGGGGTTAATACGATTTATGAGTCTTCCCCGACAATCCTAGGAAAAAAAATATTGCTCCCCAGATGTAGATCTACATTTTGCTTCGTTTCGCTCAGATATTTAACGGCGTGTACATGCGGATAGCTCAAAATGTGTATAGATATCACGCCACTTGACTTGAAAGTGGCGTGTATGTTTACGCAAAAGTCATGATGTCATGTTGCTATACCGACCATCAGGGTTAAGTTGATCTGCGTTGGCTGGTGTGGAAATGCAGAGTGTCTTGGCGGTGCTGAGGCCACGACTGTTGAGGAACACAGGCAGGTGGATGATGTTTCGCATGTAGTCGTGGCCATTGATGTTGGAGTCACGTAGCACACTGTTGAGGTTCTGGTTTATGGCCTTGATGATGATATGAGGGTCACTGGCAAAGATGGAGATGAAGGGGCCTTTCGAAAAGAGCACTCGAACCTGCAAACAGAAGAGTCAAGAGAAAGTTGCCTCTTTATTAGTAGTGAAAAATCTGGTCTAAGCTGCAGCGGTTAAACACATGCTAAACGGTATGTTTGTTTTAAAGGGGTTTTTGTTATTCTAATGCTATATGGGTGCGCTTCCTAAGAAAAAAATGTTTGCAATTAATAGTAAGATTGATCAAAACACTGATCAAAGACTGACACCTGAATATACTGGATATGTGCAATACAAAACAATTATCATATTTTTCCCTCTTCCACTGTCAGACCACTACAGAATGAAAGAAGTTATTTAGTTGTAATTCTATTCGATTAGCTATGTTACACAGACCTTTAGTTCCAAATATATTCTGTGGATCATGTGTGTGCTCATACACAAGCCACCTTGTATACGTTTACTCACACCCAGGCCAGACATGTACTAATTTGAATGTGATGGGACTTTCCAGACTAATGAAGAACACTGTAACGTGTATAAGTGTCACAGGATACTGATTTGTGGACCGTAACAGTAAAAGAACGGCACGCATCATTTAGCGATTGCTGCAAAATTTCTGCTGACATGGCGGTTCTCCAAGCCAACTTATTTGTGACCCAAAATATGGCATCTGCATTCATATCTGCAATTTTTCCTATGGAAACAATTGGAACAATATTAAGCTTGAAGGAAAAATCCAATTTGGTCATTCTTATTCAAATCAGAGACAAAAAGATCAGAATTTAAAAGAGATGTGACTAATTGCGCCACAAAGGAATCTTTGAGGCTCTTAGTTTGCAGGCTCTCTGGTAAACGGCAGATTTCATTAGACGTGAACAGGCTGCCAACACAAGAGGATTATACCCAAATAATGACATTTAGCTGAAGGAAATTCCATTAGTCCAGCTGGGAGAGAGGAATCTGAACTTCTGGAGCTAAACAAGCCTGAACTTTAAGCACTGCTGCACATCTATGAGATGTTCGAGAGGTGAATGAGCTTGTTCTTCCCACAGAGAGGACATGAGGCATCTTGTTTGTCCATTTAGTCAAGAGCTAGAAGTGAATGTGCTCAGACTAAATGAGTCTTTTATATGTACAGTACAGTGGAGATAAATGGCTTGTGCCATCAACAGCTTCTTGGCATTAGTTGAATACACAGGCAAATGCAATCCTGACAGCAAATAAGATTTATACACTGTTATTCGGTTATATGCGAGATGTTCAAGGAGGTTTTTCACTAGGCTTAAATGTAGGATTGTGCATGATAGTGTAAACATAAACTCACCGTATCAAGCATCTGTAGTACTTTGTCCTGCTCACAGGAATCCAGGCCGTCGATGATGACAGCCAGTCGGGTTTGATTCTGAGTGAAGCCGTCAATGGTTTTAGCCATTTTAGCCATGAGTTCCACTTCACACTTCAAAACCTGAAAGAAAGAAAGGAAACAAATCAGCTTCACAGAACAACAAGCAGTAAAATGGAAGTCTTCAATCTGAATGTTTGAACCAAGTGGTTACAAAGGTTACAAAATATGACAAATACATTTTTTAATCCACAAATGCTGTAAAATACATTTTTAAATAAAAAAAATATTTAATTATGAGATTTTACTGTGGACAGCTATGCAAGTCAAGGTTAACATGGAAGAGTGAGGATTTATCTCAGTCTCAAGTCATGTCTAGTTAGGCCACAGCGTAAATCACTTTGGATAAGACATTATCAGCTAAATTAAAACAAATGCAATAGTGATGACTACACAAGCATATTACATATTATATTAGTATCATTGGCTCACCTTCATGAATCCCTCACTCTTGAGTTTGTGCATGCTGTTGGCAGCGTTGAGTAGCCTCCTCCTCTGAGAGTGCAGCACAGAGTCCGCCACCTGCCACCAGGTTCGACAGTTCAGAAGCACGGCCAGACCCACCACACTGGCCATGGCGATCAGAACCGCGTTCACTGTGAGGTTCTCTCCATCCACCTTGAAGATGGCTAGTAGGGTCATGCCTGTGATCAGACAGCCTGACGTCAACACAAAAAGCACAAAGGAGGGGACGCAACAGGTCTTCTTCCACTTCTTTCCTGTGGAAAAAAAAGTATAAGTATAAAGTAAAATATTGACAAAATAGTATAAAATTTGATAAGATTAGCCATATTTGAAGCCAAACCATTTTTTATGTTTAATATGTAGAGCTACAGTGTGTAGATCATGACTTTGGATCAATGAGATTTCACTATGGGTACAAGTAAAAAATAAATACAAATAATTATGAACGAAATAAAATATTTTACCACAATTATGTTAAGACTGTATTGTTACTAAACTAAAAGTATGAAAAATAATTGTCCTTATTTGAAATAAAGAAGAAATAAAATATTAAATTTAAACTTTGAATTTTTTTCAGTTAGTTCCCAATGCAACAATTTACTTAAACCAAACCTGAAATAAATAAATAAATAAAGCTACATCGAAATATTAACAAAAATAATAATAAAAAAATGACAAAAGCACATAACAAAATTAATTTTAACTATTACAAATATTTTTTAAAAATAATATTAAGAGTATATAAATAATACTAAAATAACACTGATTTAATATAAATAAAACACTGATAAGACCCTTTACTATGGTAAATTTCACAGTTACAGAGATCCTTGCGTGTTTTGTATAAAATAAGTTAAAAAGGATATTAATAATAATAAAAAAAAACACACATAATGCTTTGCTTTTTTTCCCCCTTCTCTACTATCAAGATTCATCCTAAATATATCCAACAGACACACCTTGAGTTTCGTCATGTTTGAAGACCCTAAAAAGTCTGCTGGCCAAGAAGCCAAACTCTCTCTCACAGGCATCGGACAGCGTGGCTATCATTTCCGCCATGGACGTCTCCCCTCCCACACTCGACAGACGGTTATAGTCTGTGAACAGAAACCTGGACAGATGGAGAACAAAAAAAGACTCACTGAAAATGAGCATCAAACATGTGCGTGTTTCAACAGAATGTGCAGGTAATATAATGTCGTCAAGAGAACATTCACAACATTTCTTTATCTAACACAAAAATGATTCGGCAAAGTAAATGACATCCTTAAACACAGCAAACCTAACTTTGAAAAGAAAAGAAGAAAAAACACCCCTTAAGGTAGTTGTGTGCTGTGGAAGTGGATGGATGCGTTTGGTCATGGCTGCACTATTCTGAAAGCTCTACCTGACAGGCAGGGCTTTGGTGGTCTGTTCCGGAAGCTCGGGGGAATTAACGAACATGAGTTTGAGAAGCAGCTCCAAGTAGCCGATGTGGCGGGCCAGTCTGGTGCTGAGGACCCAGGCCCAACTCCAACTCTCCCCTCCTTTTCTCCCACCAAAGTACACCAACACTGCACACGCCATACAAAAAGCACAGGAGACCGAGATGATGAAGTTTGTGAGAATGTAAAACAGGATAAAATGCAGAACTTGGAATTCCACTCACAATCCACATGAGATTCAGAAGTACACTGCTGCATTCTAGTGGACACATTTATAAGTACAGTTTAGTGCCTTTTGGCAACCAAGGATGAACCCTCATATTAAGGAATAAATGGGTCAAAATGTAGTAGTAAATAAAATTCAACAAAAGCCTCTACCATTTGAGTTCTAATCTGAATATTAAACTTCATTGTATCCATTGTAATGAGATGAATAATCATAAGCAAGGGTATAAAATAAATATACATTACAAAATACTTACAAAATCACCAAAAATGAATATACAGTAAGTGTTATTTTTATAATTAGGGAATTGTTGGGTAAATAAACCCCAGGGAGGAGATATACAAGTCCAATTTCAACCACAATCTATGTAAATGTAGAGTTGACAAGAAAACTTAAGTAATTCAAGTCAAACAAAACCAAATTTGTCAAGTGCAGCCATGTAGTCAGACACTCAATAACTAAATCAAATGATCTTTCTGCTTAAATCCCTGACTATACTTTCCTATGTCTCTACCTCAGCGCAATCTCTGCTGCACTACAATAACTTTATAGACACTCATTTATCCACTTCCATTTTATTTTAAATAATTGTTAATTTTTTAATAACAATAAAAAAATAGTAATAACAATAATAATTTAATATTAGCAAGAATATACCTAATAATAGTCATAATTCTTATTATTAAACTATTTATTAAACTATAATTAATGATGAATCAATATGTATATATCCATATAATTAATGATTATATTATTATAGATATAATAATAGCAATAAGTTATTATTACCATGACAATAATGTAATATTGTTAATACATTTATTGCATGTATTTCTTACTGTCTTTTTATGTGTAGTTTATTTATCGTTTTATTCTGGCTTAGTACTTTGAATTTGTTTACTATAAAGTCTAAGGGACACCGTTATCAACTAAAAACGGAAAACTTTGCATTTGGGCCGTTTATTTACACAACACAGATGTGTCGGGCCATCAACGGGATGTGATGGACCTGAAAAGGCAAACTGTCCTTCTCTGTTATATGTAGCACTATAGGAATAGGCCCATAGGAATTATTCTCCTTTTTTACACTCAGCCAGTAAATTTGACGATTTCTCACCAAAGAAGATGTACACTAGAGTGAGCAGGCTGAGGGCCACAGCGATGGCCAGCTTTGTGTCAACAGCGAAGCCGAGGACCAGAGCCACAGATCCACAAAGCAGCAGAGTCAAAACCACCACCAACCACGAGAACTGGAACAACGGCTCCACCTGCTGCCCGGCAAACGTCTTCATCTCATCTGATACAGTGACGACAGACTCAGTAAAAATACAACAAGGCCTTCCAGATCTTGAATATACATTTCTGGCTCATACCCTCCAGTTTCTTAAGCAGGAAGGACTTGCCACTGCCCCACTGAGCGTAAAGCCCCACACAGATGGGCGGCTGCATGGTGGGCTCACTCAGGATGTCCGCCAGCGCGCTGCTGTACAGGTCATAGCCCAGCATGTCCCCGTCACACTCAGAAGGAGACAGGTGCTCTGGGGAGGAATACATCAGAGCTGTTGTAGACAGACATATTAGTGTGCAAATCAGTTTTGTTTGAGGTGTACTCACTGGCTCCAAATATCTGGGTGAGGATGCTCTTCTGGTGCGTGCAGTCTATGTTGTAAGGCGTCTCTCCCTCTTTGTTGGGCCGGTAGAGCAGACGACCATCTTTGGGGTTCCTCAAGAGCACCTCGGCGAGTTTACGGCTTCTTCCACGAATGGCAATATGCAGGGCTGTGTCACCTTTCTGAGATGATAACATTGTGCAGAAATTCACAGAATTATGTATTTATTTTTAAAGGAAATGAATAGTTTTATTCAGCAAAGATTGATTAATCAGAAGTCGCAGTGAAGACTTTTTTTACTTTCTATTAAAAAAATAATCATAAAACAACATGAAAAAGAAGATGATTGGTTAAACAGCATAGATAATGATTTCTGAAGGATCATGTGACACTGAATAATGGCTGTTGGCATCACAGGAATAAATTACACACACATACATACATACATGCATGCACACCATTACACCACCAGCTCAAGTCCATAATTTCATGCTGTTTAAACAAAATTCTGACCCATTTGAATGGTGCAGCAGAAATCAATTTCATTCTCTGTCTTTTTCGGACCATTCTCTATAAACCCTAGATATAGTTGTGCATGGAAATTCCCGTAAGTCAAGCAGTTTCTGGAAAAACTCTGAACGTGGCATGGTTGTTGGTTGGGCTGGTCACTTAAATCACGTTTCTTCCCTATTATAACACTCAGTATGAAATTTAGCAGATCGTCTTGACCACGTCTGCATGTCTAAATGCATTGAGTTGCTGCATTAGATATTTGTGTTAACGAGCAGTTGATAACCTAATAAAGTGGCCAGTGAGTGCATGCATGTATATACAAACACAAACACACACTTACCTTGTCCACCGCTGACACTTTGGCTCCTTTGTCCAAAAGAAGCTCCACAATTTCCATGTTTCTCATCTTGGTGGCTTTTATGAGGGGAGTCTCTGCATCCTGACACATTAATGTATATAGAATTTACTGTAAACAATTGTTAGCACTATATTCAAAATTTTCCATATAGGATTATAATACACAATCCAATACGAATCGTGTTCTTTACCTTAGTGTAGGCCTCAGTATCAGGGTTGCATTGCAGAATGTCTCGTACCATGGTTGCGTTACCTTTCTCGACAGCCCAGTACAGGGCAGTCTTCCCATCCTATAATAAAGAGCCAAAAAGAATCATATGACCTGGGTCATCATGATAGCTACTTCCTTAATCACGTGGAATAATAATACGTTTCTAATATGAGGTGAAAAGGGCATTACAACAAAGAGGCTGTTCTGAATAGATTAGAGTTTAGGACTGTGTGCTGATGGACGCAGAGGATTGAAATATTGAAGAGGTGGTGTGAGAGAGATGCAGTTACCTGGCCTTTGACATCAATATCAGCATATTTATTAAGCAAAGCTCGCACGATCTCCACATGACCTCCTCTGACGGCTCCGATAAGCACAGTATCACCACTCTGAGACATAAACAAGCACAAGACGAATGGGAATTTCAAGATGCCTGAAATACTAACACTCAAGGTTAAATGAGAAGCTCTACCCGGTCAGGGATGTTGACATATGTGCCCGCGTCCAATAGATCTTGGACAATCTCAGTGTATCCCTCTATAGCAGAGATCATCAGTGCCGTGTTGCCATCTTTATCAGTCATATTCATGTTGGGGTTTCTCTTAAGCAGCTCCTTCACCACCTCAGTGAATCCACCATGCACAGCCACTATCAGTGCAGTCATCGAGTTCTACAGGAGAGAGATTGAGTTGGGACCATGATAACATGATGCACATTTCAGTGACTTTATTACATCAGCATATTTGGTGTACCTGAAAAATGTCAAAACTGAAGCTAACAAGCACAATGTGGACAAAGTTTCCTAGATTAATTGAGCCACGTATCTCACTCCTCTGCGTCTGTTACTATACAACAACCTTGAATTTCACTTCAAAACACAAAGTGCATACCGCTCCTTCCTGGTCCACATTGGCGCCGTTCTCCAGCAGGTGCATCACGCAGTCATAATGGCCTTTTCTGGCGGCCCAGATCAGGGGTGTAGTGCCGTACTGACAATGACAACGAAAAACCATAATGAAGTGACTTAACAGATCTGATTAACAAGCTTTAATGATTTAAAGATTTAACTTGAATTCTATGAATTATTAATGTGGTGATTAATCGTTCACAGAATTCGAATTACAGATAAGCAAATTAAAAATATTACTTGGCCTAATAACTGGTTGAAATTAGAATAACTCATAAATGCAATTATTAAATAGTGGGGCATTTTACTTTATTAATGTTGCTTCTGTCATTAAAAAAACAAACATTTTTGATCATGAGATGCAGTAATTTTAGTAAAATTTGCAATTCAATTCTATCACTTCTATCTACTTACTGTATTCTTTTTCTATTCAATATTTAACAAGTGCAAAACAGTGTGAGGATCTTTTTTTTTTTTTTTTGCAATTAAACATCCATCTATAATTTAAAAATAGTGTAAATACTTTGCAAAATTGTGCCATATTGTTTATTTATTTAATTTGGTAGAAATGATTTGATGTGTTTGAAAGAAGTCTCTTATGCTCACCAATGATGCATTTATTTGATTAAAAAAAAAACAGTAAAACAGTAATTTGTGAAATATTTTTACAATTAAAATAAGAATTTTCTTTTTTATATATATTTTAAAATATAATTTATTCCTGTGACGGCAAAGCTGAATTTTTAGAATCATTACTCCAATCACATGATCCTTCAGAAATCGTTTTAACATCAATGTTGAAAAAAGTTGTGCTGCTTCTTGTGGAAACCAATCTCAAACTTTTGAACGGTAGTGTATATCATTTATCGGTTTCATGTGGAAACAGTTGACTTGGCTTTTTAGTTCACTATCAGTGTTTATGAATCTCGTGAAAGCTCAAGTCAGCGTTTCAAGAGATGGGAGTGATAAAGCACCTTGTCAGAGCAGTTGACTTTGGCTCCATGCTGAAGCAGCAGCTGAACAATCTCCGCATGGCCTCTTCCTGCCGCCCATATGATGGGGTAAACACTGTACTACTGGGACAGACCAAAATCAATTACACACCGCAGAAAACACTCAAACCTAGAGTAGAGATGAAGTCTCATATAGGGCCACATTTTCACCCACACCTCAGACATTATCTCTGAGCATTTCTAAATGTACAATAATTGTTTGAAAGAGTTGTTACTGGAAAAGGCTGTTCGGACCTGTCCGGTGATGTTTGGATTTGCTCCCTTCTCCAGCAGTAGCTGCGCCACCTCCACACGTCCCTTATAAGCGGCCCACATGAGCGCACTCCAGCCCCCCTACACAAACATACCAAGGTCATTATATTCCCACATGATCGTCCTTAATAATAATCTCATAGTCACAGGGCTATGTGGACAAACACATTTTCCCTGAGTCAGGGAGTGACTCAAACTACCGGCTGTCTCTTATCTTCCTTATTTGTTATTATAAGCTTTAGCTGCTTTCCCAGGCAGCATTTATAGGCATCAGACACATTCAAAATGTGCCTATGATGCCCCAAAATCTATATAAAGGAACTACACACATAACTGCTAATCTTAAATACAGAGCATCACATGTTTCTGTAAGGTAGGAATTCAATTAATCCAGATAGGACAGTGGAGGATACACAGTTTTAGGATTACGGCTTTGAACGTTAATTTAGTGTAAATAATTATTAAAAAGATTGAGAGATGAAAAATCTACAAATTAATAAATAATATATAATCCACAAAAAGTTTAATTTGATTAATAAAATGTGTTCGTTTTAAGACACTTAATAAACAATATTTAATAATTGAATTAATCTAATCGGATTCAAATGTAATCAATTCACAATTCATTTTTAAAAATCATTTATTTTTTATTTGTATACAAGTAATTAAATTGGCATTTTATATAAATCATTTCCTGATTAATTAATTTGAAATATAAGGTAACACTTTTCAGTAAGGTCTTATTTGTAAACAGTTAAAATATTTATAAGCAATATATTATTAGAGCATTTAAAAATGTTAGTTTATAAAAATACAATTGCTCATCGTTTAGTCATGCTAGTTCAGTGCATTACCTAATATTAACATAAAACTTTTAATTTTAAAATGTATAAGTAAATGTAAAAATTAACACCAACAAGTTAGTTGTTACTGTAGCTCATGTTACCTAGTGCAGTTCAGTTCACTAACAGTTACAAAAGAAATCTTATTGTAAAGAGCTACCAGAAATAGTAAAATTAATACATTTAAAATTGATTGACAACTTTAATTTTGACAAAAAAATATACAGCAAAACTAAGCTAAAAAAATTCAAGAAGTTGAAGAAAGACATCATTCACAATAAGACCAACTGTTGATTTAAGTATAATTACCTTCTTTAAGGCTTCCCATGTTTTTATTCTCAGTCTTACCATGTCTCGATGCTCCACATTGGCATTGTTCTCCAGGAGTTCCTTCACCACTCCAGTGTGTCCCTCTTTAGCAGCTGAAATCAGTGCGGTCCAGCAATCCTAAGACAAGTGGAAAAAAACTCTGCATTTAATTACATGGACATCTAAAGATCTTGAGTTTAGAAGATGTCTGTAGCGTTTCAGATCATACCAGCTGGTCATACCAGGTGGTCATAGTAAAGATTCTTCCACTGTCACCTGAAAGGTTATATCCTACACTGTGTATATGCTGGTGTGAGAAGCTCAAAGTGTTTGTGCCTGTGAACGTCGTCATCTAGTCATTTACAAAATGACAGTGCAGGGTACCAATTATTTAGATTCTACGGCCCACCCACACCTATGAAATCATACATCTGGTTAAAGAACTGTAGACAGACATTAGCCATGTTTCCATCCACATACGTTTGTAGAAATTTGGGGATATCTTATTTCTTAAAAATTAAGCGCGTGATGGAAATGCTAAAATGTGCATGAATTCTAAAATTAGGAAAACTTTAAAAAGTCAGATAATTTTTTTATACAATAAGAGGACATGCGATAACCTGATAACCTTTTTTTTTTTAAAAACTCACGTGACCATCTCAACAGTAAATGTGATTGGATAACTGTACTAACCAGCGGACCAATGCACAGTTTCTCAAATGTTGTTTTGGTTGTTCTGAAATGCCTGAGCCGAAGTCTGTCATCAAAATGATTTGTTATAATGACCTCCCACAACTGTCTCACATGAATGCCTTCACAAACATCAGGCAAGATAACATGACAGCGTTTATTGGTTTTCGTCTGATTGCTCGGATGCACAGGTCATTTATGAGGTCAGATAAAAGAGCCACAGTATCTTCCCCGATTGCAGCAACTTCCCTTTTTATTACAGATATTTTGTGCCAATTTCCCAGGAAGTGCCTATTACGTTTTCTTGAACACATGGGGTGGAAACGCTGGTTTGTTTGCAAATGTTTTATGCGATATTCCACTTTTGTGCAGAAGTTAAATTCGCAACTTTGTATGGAAGCATAACTACTGACTCATTGACTTGTTTGCAAAAGAGTGCAGTCAGGTGTGACTGACAATCTTTGCTTGATGAAATCGTGCCATTCTGTTCCAAAAACAAGTGCAAGTTTATGTTTTGCCTATATGATATTTAATGTTGTATCTCTCTGCTGTGTGTGTTTTGTGTTCAAATGTGAAGAACTACTCACGATATCATCCAAATTTACGTTTGCTCCCCTCTGGATGAGTTCCTGCACGATCTCTAGACTGCCCTGCTCTGACGCCACCATGAGAGCAGTCTGGCCGTTCTACAGCAGAAGACAATGACTTATATCAGGGCAAGCAAATTTTAAAGAAATATTCAGAGTAAGGTTCATCCTAATGTTTATGCATCACATGTTTGGCATGATGTCAGGGGTCAAGGACAATAGTTTCAATTCAGTCCTCAGTGTGCAGAAATGAACAAGGAACATGTTTACAGTAAATGCACGATTTCCACAGTTTAACCATAACATTTAAACATTACACACAGCAATGCATGATACTGGTGTTACAGAACCCATTAAACAGAACTGTCCGTTTCACATTTTATTCAAGTCTATTGCTTGTAGTCTAAACAACAACAAAAAATAAGTATCCTTATGTGGTTTGTACGTTATGCTGTAAAATACAATTATTATTATTCTGAATTTTTAATTAACAGCAAATATAAGCAGAAAAGTTACATTTTTCCCCTCAAAATAATTTTCTTAAATATGGGCCATTTACAACATTACAGTATATGGTGTATGAGCAAATAAGTGAGTGGTACAGTAATAAAGTAATGACTCCGAAGTAATGAGTTCAGCACTATGGCAAAAACAAATATATGTTCATGTATATTTAACGAACACCAAGCTAAGTTACAAAAAGTAAGATGTGATATTCAAGGGTTCCTGCACACTCACTTCACTTCTGGTGTCCACCTCTCTGTACTTGTCCAGATGAGCTTTGATGGCCGAGAGGTTCTCCTCCTCCACGTAGCTGAACAGACTCTGAATGGTCAGGGAACTCATCTTCAGAGAGTTGCTCACATCCATGGCTGGACTGGGAACTCCACTGGAGAAAGTGGAAAAGAGCAGGAGAGATACATCATTAAAGGAAACTCTCCTCTGTTCAGCCATTATAAAAGACAGGCTTCTCCTCCTGAAGAAGAGCAGAAGTGGAACAACAAGAAACACAGTAACAAGCCCAGTCTTGCTGGATTGCACAAACCAATCGAGTTAATGATGAACCGCATGTTAACTGAACAGACAGTGGGCGACTATCTTATCAATATCGTTTAGGATAAAGCCTGAATGATGTGAAGTTAATGCTGTCTGAGCAATAAACAGGGACCATACCAATATCCGTTGGGCTTATTTCCACCGCACTACTGCCTACACACACACACACACAAAGCTTATACTAAGTTGTTATTCTGAAGAATGAAGGAAGTAGTTCAAGCCTCTTAATGGTCCTTGGAATGGGGGAAAACAAAGTTTGAGAAAATTAACAAGGCTTTACTTTGGCCTCAGAAATGCACACTGTATTCCATGTCCATTCATTAAAACACAACAAGCACACGTCTATGGAAGAATTTGTGCTCTATATCACTCATCAACCTTCACTGTGTGGAAGGAGGGGGGGGGGGGGGGGAGTCACATATGAAATGATGCAAGCTTGTTTAAACAGTGGATTTTAAAAGTAGGGTAAGATGGGGGATGATGCCATTATTGTAAAGTAATAAATAAAATATTCTCCGTTTTCCAATATTTATTCTCATATTTATGCATTTTGAAAATTTACTTGAATAACTGAAATTGAGTCAAAGATATGAATTACTAGATGAATTTGTATCTGAATTACACTATATAATAATTAAATTATTCGATTTTTTTAGTTAGCATATACATAATTGAATTTAATCATTTATGGTTTACAATGATTATTACATAAAATAAAAACAACCATACAAACCAATTTTCTGGGAGTCGTCTAACCCCAATAATCTAACTTTTAACATTTCACTTTAAAACCAAAACATTTTATCATAAAAATGTAAATGAAGGACGGTATACACAAAATCCTTCATTAACAAATCGATGATAAAAATAAAAAAAAGTTTATAATCGAACAAAAAATCTATTTGATGTAGCCCTCAATCGGGTCATGGGGTCTATACGACCCCAATCGACTTTTACTTAATAAAAAAAAGGTTCCCTTCATCTCAGTGGAATAAGATTTTGTGACTTTTCATACATTATTTATCTATACACACACAAAAAACTGGGCTTGATTCGGTTGTTCTGAAGGTATGTAAAAAAAAACTAAATATGTTTTCTTCATGTGTCAAAAAAAAAAAAAATCCAGCATAAATCTGAAAATTTTTACAAAGAAACAAAGGCCTAGTACTAGCATAAATGCAATATATCATAAAAAAAAAAAAAAATTATATGCAAGCTAATGGTGTAGTTGAGGAATTGTGTGGTATATGGATACAAAAGTACTTTATATCTCCAAAAACACAGCATTAATGAATAGATGAGAAGTAAACAAAAAATATATATATTATTTGTATGATTAAAAATGTATATTTTTTGTACAATTACTCAATCAATTGTTGTGGTCGTATAGACCCCGAAGCCCAGAAGTGTAAACAGGAAACGAAGACCATTCGAAGGTTAAATTTAACCTCAAAACATATTATTGATTATTGAATTATTTCATATGATATGCAAATAAAAAGAAACATTTTTCAAGTAACCAGAACAATTATAAAAGCATAACCATTCAATAAATGCATTGAGATTTAGTGATATTTATGGTCGAGAAGAAAAATGTATGATAGGAGAGCATCTTACACTCTCTTTTTGAACATCTAAGTCACACTTAAAACTGTATGGATTTTGCAATTATTTACATTCAACTGGTGTCCAAAAAAAAAAAAATAGACAATGTATGATATCAGCTTCACAAAGTACACACACAACAAAACAGCATCCATACACTTCATTGTCTTCATTTCAAATCCTTTTTTTCAAACAAAATGTTTGATGTTGCTATATATAGCAAAGACATTCATATATTTTAAACGTTTGTGTCCAAACACTTTCAGAGGCAGTAATTTAGACAGATCTAAATGTTAAGTTTTACTATAACATGAGCATAAATCACTATAATAAAGCGTTCAAACAAAAATAAGGCCAAAAGCGTGTACTTTTTTCCAGGGTCATTTGGCCAACTCAGCAGTACAACCCATCAAAGATGAAACACCATAAGCCACTTCCAGCTGACAACATGCCAACAAGCATAATACGTTAAAAACACCCAGTGGGGCCTCAGTGCCCAAAATCCACTTAGTTACAGAAGATACAAGTCCTATCGACAAACTTAAATATCAAAAGCTGACAGATACGGTAATGAAAAGAATCCTTTTCCCATCAGCCTTTGTTCCTCTCTGAACTGCTGACACACCCTTGAAAGCATCCCAGCTGTCCTCCTGAGACATCACACAATGAGGAGAGCCAATCACGGAGAGCCCCTCAGCCAAATATTGACAGGGCAATGTTCACCCCTCTCCCCAGCACACAAAGACGAGTGAAGATAACCCATTCCTAACAGACAACCCAAATACTATGCTTTCATTTAACTTTTTTCTTCACACTCAGAAGGCTGCAAATATGCAAACTCACCTTGAGCCTAAGTCCTAGTGAGATGAGTTTAAAAGCCTGTCTCTCCTTGTGCTGTTGATACTCCACTCACGCTGTCACTCAGACTGTGTACTAACAAGCCGACCAGGGCTCTGCTTGTCACTCCAGGCACTCATGAATAATGCATGAGGAAGTGTTATGCTCCACCTCTCTTTAGAGAGACGCCCAATGCATACACGTGCAGTGAATCCTACTAGTCAAGCTCAACTCATGAATATTAAGGAAGTCTGATGTTATAAACCTCCTGAAGGGTCCAGCTCACATTTATTTAATATTAATGAGACACGCCTTTGCTCAAGGGTGGGTGTTAGCGCTCAGGATTGATAAAAGAATAGCATTTTTTCAATTTCAGTGTAACATAAATTTCAGTGTACACTCTCAGAAAAAAGGTATAAAAGCTATCACTGGGGCTGTACCTTTTCAAAAGGTAAACCTTTGTCCATTTTAGGTACTAATATGTACATTTTATGTGCTAATATGTACATTTCAAGTGCTAGTTTGTACATTTAGGGCGTTAAAATGTACATTTTTTTGTGCTAATATGTACATTTTAGGTGTTAATACTGTATGTACATTTTAAGTGTTAAAATGTACATTTTAGGTACTAATATGCACATTTTAGGTGTTAATATGTACATTTCAGGTGCTAATATGTTCATTTTAGGTGCTAATATGTTCATTTTAGGTGCTAATACCACTAATGTACCAATAGGCAGCCTTTGTGTACAAAAGCCCTCGTGACAGCTTTTGTACCTTTTTTTATATATAAAATAAATAAACAAATAAATAAAATAGTTCAATATAAATGTTTGTTAAAGGTCAATGGACTGGGAGTACATATGGGTTTCACATCAGGGGAGAAAACAGCACTATGGCAATCTCTAAATAGATAAACGGAGTTCTTATAATAGACATGATCTCTAGCCATAAAGTCAACAACCCATTAGAGAGAGACAGAGATGATGGGTGACCATTTGAAACTAAGGGTGCAGTAGCATTTTTAGACATGGCCTATAATATGAGTCACTTTTTAATAGTTTTCTTCGCAATATGAGTGACTATTTTTCACAACAACATAGTCAAAACTGAACACAATAACTAAATATTCATTAGAATTCAACATTTAAATAGATTAGGCTACTTATTTTCCCCAATTGATTTTAAGGAGAAAAAGCAAAATTATAGAATTATGTTTGTTTAATACATACATATACTCATATAGTCATGGTTTAAGAAAGAAAAACACCCCTGGAGTTCCTTGGGGGTTTAGTTACTCACTCTCCTGGTTTGGGAATCACTGGATCCGTTTCCATAGTGTGGCACAACGGTACAGTGGTAAACAAGTTTACACGAGCACCGTGAAAAACAACCTTTGAAGCAACTCAAACGTTTGCCCACTGTGTTAAGGTGTAATGAGTATCACTATCATACTTTTCTGAAACTGACAGCAACATTGGAAATTAAAATGACGACTAGTATTCAAGCACGAGTGCTTACAAACAAACATACACTACAACCAACACTGGAGTGAAGAGCACGTGTACTGACAGCTGTAGCTGAACTGTATACATCCACTGTTCTCTCTTGTAACAATGTTACAAAGCTACTACGTAGCATTTAAAAAGAATATAAACTTTCTTTGACTCGCGTGGAAACGACAAAATAGTTGACAAGAGCTCCGTTTTAAAAAAAAGCACATCCGTTTGTTTCAGAAGTCCAAATAGTAAATTAACTTACATCTCCCAGCAATAAGTTCCAAATTATTCGATATAATTCACATAACTCCGTGGTTTTCCATAATCTTGCGTTACACCACAGCCATTTTGTTGGAAAGCGGGGTGTAGACACAGACAGTAAAAGGGTGTAGATGAAATTAAAATTAACTAGACATGCCCACCCACTGTGCACAAAACACGCCCACTGACTGCAGGACACAAGTGACGCCCACATTTGTCTGTTTCTAATTTGAGGAACGATAGATAGATAGATAGATAGATAGATAGATAGATAGATAGATAGATAGATAGATAGATAGATAGATAGATAGATAGATAGATAGATAGATAGATAGATAGATAGATAGATAGATAGATAGATAGATAGATAGATAGATAGATAGATAGATAGATAGATAGATAGATAGATAGATAGATAGATAGATAGATAGATAGATAGATAGATAGATAGATAGATAGATAGATAGAATCTATCTATTGAAAAAGCTCAATAAAACCTATTTTATTGAGCTTTTGAGACAAATAAATAGACAGATCAGACAAGATAGATAGATAGATAGATAGATTACCTAATTACCTATAAGAAAACCAAAAAACACTGAGATGAATACCGAGAAGGAAAATATGTTTTATTTGTTTTGTGTCTGTCATCATGGTACTGGAATTAATTTTGCATGTCAAGTCCTCTATTTAAAGGAAAAATTGTTTTGCTTGGTACAACTTAGAGCACTCATTTCATCAAACAAATCAAATACTGGGTATCACATCCCAATTCATGATTATTACAGAAATAAAAGGAGACTTTTTCCCCTCAGGACAATTCTCTAAAACTTGTTTTATAGTGTATATTGGTAAAATACATATATTAGGTATTACCTTTCCTTTATCTCTCCACAAACTTCTCCATAACATTCCATTAACATCCTTAGTTTTCCTGTACACTGTCAGGTTATGCAACATCACAACCAGTCAGTAGGAATTACAATGGAAAAGTTAATTCTGCAATATCTTTCGGTTTGCATGTTCACTAAGGGCCACATTCACTCATTTTTTAATGACCACTAGAAACTAACAAGACAATGACAAACAACATAACTGAGGTGACTGGTGGACAACCAATTCACTGTTTTAGAAAGCATTACAGTAGTTTACAGTTTCACACAGCTTTGGGTCATTCTTTGCAAAATCAGTAGTTACAAACGGTACGAAAATGACTGAAACTAAATTTGAACCTTCACTATTACTAGGGCCTTAACAAAATCAAGATGTTGATTATCTGTATTTAGATGAAAAATATCTGAACAAAGGGACAATGTTTACTCATATACAGCAATGAACGCACATTTAACATCATGGTATGGATGGAGCATGTTTACAAAATAAGCCTATAACACTGGAACACCATCCTGATTTTCCTTTGTTGCTACAATGAACGTAACTTTTAGGGCAAATTCAAATTCAGCCGTTTAACATCTATTAAGCACATACTCTGACTGTTGAGTAGCACTGAGGTTTCTTGCATTGCTTCGGCAGTTTTTCTACTTTAGCACAACCCCGACTTTTTCCTACCAAAAGTGCAAATAGGGAGAGAGTGAAAAATAAATCCTCCCAAAATCTCAGTAGGTAAAAATAATGTCAGTTTAAGACCAAATAAATCACTTTTTTTTTTTTTTGTACAAACCTCTCACCCTGTTGTAAACCCGTACAAATAAAGTGATTTTTTGTGCACCTCATGTGATTTGGCACTTTGGACATTTGAAGCAAGTTTTGCATTGAGGTGCTAGTTAGTACGCTGGTTACTGAGGGAACGTCAGTTAAAACAAAGAAAAAAAAGTCTTTTCGCTTTAAGAAAAAGGGCACAAGGACAAATTGTACAGTATATACCAGTCATGCATTTTTCTGCTTTAAAATGATATGTATTATGAAAAGCGCTATACAAATAAATGTGAACTGTTACCAGCAGCCATTCCAGCAGATTTATTAATCTTCCGATTTGCAGTTGCTAAAACTGTTGGTACAGGGCTGTAATGCATCACGGTTTTACATGTCTGGGGTCTAAATACAATAAGACTGTAGAGAAGTGTGCTTAGGAAACCACAGGGGGCTGGTTCAGAGCGTTTTCTCCAAATGGAGGCTGGCCGACTTCACGCCCAAGAATAACCGTTTCTTACTGAACTGGCTTAGTTAACATGAATACAGTGACACTCACTTTGGTAAACGCTTTAGTCCCTTCAGCCCTTCATTACCAAATAAAAAACAAACAAACATGTAGAGTCGCTCTGACCAAGGGCTAAAACCGTTGGTAGAAAATAAACACAACAACATAATTATCCAAAAGTAGATTTTGGGTGAAATATGAAAAAGTCTGATTTTCCAGACACTTGGATCCAAAGAGTTCTCCGATACCTTTTAGGGGGTCAAAGTTCAAGAGATATCCTTATATGATATCAAAAAGTGTACAGGTTTCTTTAGGGCCCAAGAAGACAGATGGATTCATCGAGAAAAAAGAAAAGATAGATTTTGAATAGTTGAAACTGCATGTCCAGTATACGAGTACTGCACTTCAATACTGAACCACTAGAAAACTCTTACTGTAGTTGATGTGACAAGAACATTAGCACTGTTTGCAAAAATAATGTGATCCTGTAGCTCAAAGGGAAAGTTCACCCAAAAATGAAAATTGTATCAAGATATTTTGAAAAATATGGGTAACCAAACGGTTGATGGACCCCAATTTTCCTCTCTATACTATAGAAATTAATGGGGTCCTGATTGGTTAGCCATATTCTTCAAAGCTACTTCTTTTGTGTTCAGCAGAAGAAAGAAATTCATATAGGTTTGGAACAATTTGAGTTGATAATGATTTTCATTTTTGGCTGAACTAACCCTTTAACATGCACCCATTGTAAAGATACAGGTTATTGCACTTACCATACATGTCTGCAACATAAAAAAACACAAACATGCTGAGATATTGAATGTTGCTGTAGAAACATAGATGGTAGAGAAACATCTGGTCATTTGTCATGGATTAAAACGAGACCTGTGTGCCCTGAGGAAACCTATCACCCATTAAAAAACAGCATTGATACAACCCTTAAACGCAACCAAAAGCCCTTAATAAAAAATGAAATAAACAAAAATCACTGACATGAAATGAAGACACTCCCTTAAGTTTGACCCTTGTTCCCAAAAAGCAGCAGATATGAACCTACTAGAAAACCAAAGAGAAGGAATAAAGATAAAACAATGGCAAGATATAGGAACTTAAGGCCTGCAAGTTTGGCAACACACGACTGGACTCTTTTTTTTCCTTTACCGCACACATTTCCTTTGCGAAGAACTAAAACAGCACGGAGGTTACTTTGTTTAACCGACAATGGCAGAAACCCTCTAGGTACCGTGGAAGCTGATTCCAGTGCTAGACTTCCTGCACTAATGTAGTGAAGCTATAAGCCAACAACGACTGGTCCGTTCCTATGTAACACGATCCCCATACGAGGCTTCTGGAGCTAAATATACGAAGGGTTTAAGGCAACTTCAGATTAACTGACACTTAAGTCAATTATATACCATATTCTATAATTAATCACCCCATTTTCATCCAAATCCTATGAAGATTTCCTATTTAAAACCAAAACGAGACCAACTCCAACAGGGCAACTATGGGGAAACGGTCTCTTTTCTCTGTATTGTTGCTGGAGTTTATGCCTTGTTAATGTCACTGTCAGTGTCGTTTGGATGTGAGGGAGGTAATGGCCGCTCTGTGTCTCTCAGTGTTGGTATCAGAGTTCCTCACAAGGCAGCCCAGTCCTGCCCTCATGTGGCTTTCTGCTTCTGGTTGCAGTTGTTGTCAGGAGAGGAGAGGCAGTTCTGTTCACTGGCCTGAATGCTGATCGCCTCTTCCTGTTGTTTCCTGCGTCTGGACTTCACAGGTAAAACCAGCGCCAGCAACACGCAGATCAGGTGAATACAGCAGTACCATGAGCTGAAAATGACAGACAGCACATTAGGAATTTTACTTATGTGATTGTCATTTATTGATTATAATTTTGATGCTGATGTACATCGGTAAAATATTTAAATGAACCAAACACTTTTTTTTTTTTGACACATTTTAAGTGCAAGACATTTAACACTCATAGATTTGAACAAGAATAAAAAAATCTGAAAATATATACTTTATTTTAATTAAAATATCTGCTGTAAACTATAAGCTACGTGGTTATTTTGGGGAGGAGACATTTATGGAAAAAAGTTGTGCAATCTTCTAACATTAGGGATAATAAAACAAATTATAATAAAATAATATGTGTGCTTTATATCACATTTGTTTTATAAGTACACAAATTTAGATGAAATTAAGCTTTATACACAAGGCCCCCGATCGTTATGCAGTCGGCTACATTACTTTCCAATAGGATCTTGGATTTCCCAGTGTTGTTGTCACTGAGATGAACTGAGCTCCTCATCACCTTGACATAATTTACATCTCCCACAGCCTTCAATCTGATCTGCAGTGGCCAGTCGCCAATCTCTTGACCTAATTCTGGCTCTTTAATGAAAATGCTTTATGTGTTCTTCAGGCCGATTCATTTAACAGCCCTGCTCTAGCAAATGACCATCATAGATTTCATTTATCTTAGCAGAAGCTGTGAAATACACAGCCTTCCGCTAGCTCATAAAGTGTCACCAGACTCTGGCCTTTAAAGCTGTCTAATGAATGGAGCAAGAGATAAAATCAGCCTCTCATTTTTACCTGTCAGCTTCATGTCTTGCGCTAATAACTCTTGGGTTAGTTGGGTTTACAATGACTCCCTGGCCTGCTCTTTAAAGCTTTTCATTTCTTTATTAATGAATAATCATCAAAGACGAGGTGAATCTTTAACGGCAGGGGTCAGAGACGTCTGGAGTGCTCACATACTGGTGCAAATGCATTACTGACCTATAAAACTTTAGTGAAGGCCCTACTGCCAGCAGTACAAATGGCACAACAGTATAACAAATGGCGATCTGCGTGCTGAACCACGTGATCACGTCATAGATGAGCTTGAGTGTGTCTGAGCCCAGGAAGTGTTGCCTCACATTGTGTCTTACCTGAAAAAAAGAGGAAATAGAGTAACTTTAAAATGTTCAAACGATATAATGAGGGCTAAAAAACAATGATCCTTTAAAAAAAATGTAAAACATAAATTATCATATTTTTTTTGTCTTCAATCAAAAAAGTTTTAAGGCATTAAAGATATTGTACACATGTAATTTAGAATATTAATTCCAAAGATGTTTATTTTATTGTTTAATGTTTTACAACTGACTGTATTATTATGTAGCAACCATAATCCCAATTTCATGTTGACATGTTCAGATATAAATGACTGGTGGATCTGAATATGGTATTTATTTGACACAGAATTTACATAAATAAAAAAAATAATTTAATCCAGCAAGAATGCATTTAATTATCAAAAATGACAGAGAAGTCATTACATATTCTAAATAAATGCTATGCTGTTCACTTGAACTTATTGAAAAAAAAAATAATAAAAAAATATATATTTATATATATATATATATATATTTAATAATATCAATATTATAAATATTATATATATATATATATTAAAAGAATAAATACAAATATATATATACATATACAAATTGAGTAGCACAGAATATTAGAATGATTTCTGAAGGATCATGTGACTCTGAAGACAGGAGTAATGATGCTGAAAATTCAGCTTTGATCACAGAAATAAATTGCCATTTAAAATAAATTCAAATAGAAAAGAGTTATTTTAAATTGTAATAATATTTAATTGCAATATTCATATTTAGTCTCATTCATATGTCTAGAAACGGGAATATTTATTTAGATAGGTTATGAAAGTAGATTTCAGTACATATTCAGAATATCCAAATTAATGTAAGAATATTCGTATTCATGTGCAGTAAGCACAGTAATGGTTTTGAGTTTGAAAAGTGATAACGGCTCTTGATTTAACAGTGTATCATGCAGGCAATGCCGTGGGCAGAAGAGTTTATATTCCGAGTAGCATTTTAAGATGGACTACTGTTAGTAAGTGACCTAGTTTTTTCTTTAGTTGGAGAGACCTTGCTTGATCATTACAGTGTGACAGAGGAATAGTAGTTTTATGCAGTACATGACTAGATGAATAATAACCCCTGGCTGAGCACATCTTTTTACGGCCCATGCATGCCTCTCCTTTATTATTAGAGAAAACCAAACATCCAATTTAATCAAATGTAAAAATCTGCATTCCAATTATTCATCAGATAAAACCTTTGTGATATTTTTCTGACTTTCGTCCTTACTTTGACAGCCCATCTCATGTAAAGAATACTTACTGCCCTTGCAGCCATTGTTACAGCAATGCCCGTGACAAAGGTCAGGTAATACCCCGGGTAAAGTCCATGCCAGATGGCTGAAAGGAGAAATGTGGCCGCGGTGGGATTGTACGGGCAGCGCTCATAACACACCCTGCGGAGACAAAACAACAAAAGCTTGTTTCTGAGATTTCAGGAAGATGACAAGCTCATTCAAGGTTCTTCTCTTTTGCAGCATTCACCTTTTTAACCAAAGAGCTGTCTGAATGTTCCAGTTATCCAAGAACATCTTGAAGCTGGTGGCAAACTGTTGAGGACATAAGGAAAAAGATGATATATAAGGGTTCAGGTCGAGTTGGAAGACCAACGCGGAAGTACTTAGCAGTGTAAGAATATGTATTGTGAATAGTTCACCCAAAATAAAATTTCTGTGTGAGGAAAAAAAAAATCAAGTTTACAGACTTTTAGTGTCAGTACTACATTAAACTATAATGTTGAATATAATGTATAATAATACGATCTGTGGGTCCTGATAATGCCAAATGTCTTACATTACCAGTAAAAAGTGGCCTACATTATTTTAAATATGTCTAGTCAATGCAAGCAAATTCGTCTAATATAATTCTGTATTTTAAGCTTCAGAATCATGAATATTGTTATTCTGGTGTCACCATTGTCCTGAGTATTATGTTACTACTGTAGCACAAAGTCCAAGTCTGTTCATTTACACCCACAATGCAATACCGAGTCGCGCAGTTCACTTCGCCTTTGTCCAGTCCGGCGTCTCATACTATGAGCCCCGTGGTGAGGACCAGAGAGTGTTGCCCAAGTAGCAGTGCTTCGCCTTCAGAGAATATAGTTCCCAGGATGTATACGGATAAAAGATGGCTGTGTCTCATATGACTTTGTTATTTGTACACACCGTGACTATACTAGGGATGGGACGGTATGAAAATTTCATATCACGATTATAGTGTCCAAAATAATCGTGATTATCAATATTATCACGGTTTTGTTAAAAATTTATGAAAGTGCTCAAAAAGAACTGATGCTCACACTGAAAACATTTCAACAAGTTTTATAATTGAAAATCAACAAAAAAAACCCAAATAAAACAAGCCTCTCTATGCAGTTTTTTAGGCAAGATTCTATTCTATGGCATTTGCTTCTTTATAATGCCCGTCGTCAATAGCAACGCATTATTACACAGCGCACATCCATAACATTCACAACGGACGCGCGCTCTTGTTTCATTCAAATACAACTTGCCGTCTTGCGTCTCCGGTTTTTGATTGTATTGCAAAAATGAAATCAGAGTTGATTTATTGTTTACATAGTTTGATAATATTGGTGTGATATATCTTGTCTGGACGATTGTTTTACAAAATGAATTCATAAATAGGTAAGATTTAAAACATTAGCTAATCTCATTATCAATTCAATATGTCCCCGTAATTATGTGGTAAAAAATAAAATCGGTTTAATACGTGATGTATCTATACTTTACTATCCCTTAAAATATCACTCTTAATAATAGTCTATAGACCATTTCACAAGATGTAAACAACACTGGCCCAGAAGCACTTCCTGTTTCAGTTTTTTAACACTACAAAAAAGCTGGGATAAAATACAACCAACAGAACATTTAAAACTGAATCAAAAAGTTAAACAAACATCTATAAGATGTTTTCTTTACATGTGAAATAAAGAAAACAGTTACAAACTGAAACAGGAAGTGCTTCTGGACCAGTGTTGTTTACATCTTTTGAAATGGTCTATATAAGTTGTTCGTTCGTCTTTGGCTCAAATCCACTTGCTACGAACTTTTCTTCGCGGAAGCTTCACGTCTATTTCAAGTGAGTGACATAAAATGTTTCAACTCAAAACAACATTTCGTTTCCCAGCCGTAGTTTTGGTATTGAGGTCAAAGTTAACTTGCCTTGCGTTCGGGTGCTGATCACACAAGACGACTCGGCAGATTTGAAGTGTTTCTATTGTAGTGACTTTTTGTTCGGCAGACAGGGTGACCATCCTCGATCAAGTTTCCCTCAGGACTTTTGTAAAACCCAAAATATGACTACACCTCAGATTTGGTCCTCTTAAAAGGCTGAAAAACCTCCTCAGCACGGTCACTGCCTTCCACCATTCCTTCTCCAATAGTAATTTAAAAAAATATTGCGTGCTGCGCGGCTGCGCCAGACTGGCCGACAGGATTCAGTGAGTTATTAAAATCGCGATAATTAAACACGGTTTTAATGATAATTAAATTTTAAACGATAATACTAACCGTCAGTACATTTTATCACGGTTTATAGTGAAACCGGTTATCGTCCCATCCCTAGACTATACAAATCACAACATATAAATAGGAAAATGTTTGCGTTATTTTGTCACTTATTGGGAGTAGAACGCTAGCTGAAGCCATTTACTTCCAGTCTTTGTGCTAAGCTAGGCTAGCGGTGGGTGCGTCAGACAGAGTTACAGAACGCACAGAGATGAAAAAGGTATGTACAGGCTTCTCTAACTCTGGGGGATACGGTGAATAAGCTAAAGTCCCAAAAAGTCAGAGTGTCCATTTAACCTTTTATATCATATGTCTTTGGAGTATCACAATGATATCGTATAGACCATTTCACAAGATGTAAACAACACTGGTCCAGAAGCACTTCCTGTTTTAGTTTTTTAACACTACATAAAAGCTGGGATAAAATACAACCAACAGAACATTTAAAACTTAATCAAAAAGTTAAACAAACATCTTTAAGATGTTTTCTTTACATGTGAAATAAAGAAAACAGTTACAAACTGAAACAGGAAGTGCTTCTGGACCAGTGTTGTTTACATCTTGTGAAATGGTCTATAGAATTGTGACTTGAGGGTTTTGTTACACCCCTAGAAAGTGCATGTATTGTCAGTCTCGTACCTCAATGTGAAGTATTCTTAAATTTGATATTCTGTCCCATCTTGGGGTGCCATCTGTGTTATATCCATTAAATCCAAAGCCAGCTGCATTGTTGATGGCATCGGCTGTAAAAGAGTGAAAGAATTTAGTATCTCAAAGGGAAGATAGTGTTTTTGTTCACAAAGCGGCAGAATTTGGTTGTCAGTCCTGTAGGCTACATTCACACTGTCAGTTTTAGGGTTTGAAAACCACATTTACTCACAGGTGTGAGTCTCGAAATGTCCCATTCAAACAGGAACTTTCAGTAGCATCTTGAATACTGTCAGTATGAACTTGCAATGGGAGTCAAGCCCGTTTTCTCATACCAGTAAAGTCCATAAAACTGAAAAGTCATATCAATTTTGACGCAACAAGTCCAATCGAGCTGCGAATTCATCCGTCAAATCTTCATTATCCGAAGCAGATTTTATCTGGGTTGAGAGAAGAGCATTTGAGATGGGCGAAGAGCACAAAACAGCTCTGGTGGAGAACAGTGACTGGATATAAAACCTTCAAACGACAGCTTATATCTCCATCACTGTAAGTTACCGAAATCATACATGGTAGACATGCGTTTGTGCAGCTCTAGTGTTGTACAACGGTTTTTCGGGAATGAGGTTGCGAGACCTGAAAATCTACAGGTGTGAATTTGGTTAACTGACCTGTGTGTGAACATAACCGCATTAAGGACTCAAACACACAACCGTAGTGATTGAGTCCTTAATGCAGATGCAGGCTCGACTCCCTTTGCACGTTCATTCAGATAGTAGTTTCTAAGTTGCTGAGAAAACAGGACATTTTGAGACTTACACCTATAAACAAATGCAATTGTCAATCCCAAAAAGTGACAATGTGAATGAATTATCCAATTAGAAACAAGGCAACAATTCAGAAAAAACACCCTTTACGAACACAAGAGGGCAGTATGACGTTGCCTTGAACATTGTGTACAACATACGCTTATACGGTTCGTTTTAAAATAAGAAATATACATCCAAATTTTCATTTTATCACAGTAATGTTGTCATATGACCTCATTAAACAAACCACTGTTGTCACATGACCTCATTAAAAGTATGATGTTTTTTATTATATACATAAGAAGAGCACATTGCCCATCTGTCCTACTCACCTAACGTCCATACAAAGTAGTACTTGGGGCGCAAAGCCAACATGGAGATGTAGAGGTACAAGACCTGGACGTAGAAGGGGTTAGAGGCCATGAAGGTGTCATCGATGACACGATCTGTAGGGCAGGCGGTGTAGATCACCAAATAAACCATCAGGGACAGAACACAGGTGCACAGTTTCTGGATCACGTCCCGCTAGAAGAACAAAACAAACCATTGCAGGGAGTCAGGACACTACAATCTATGAAACTGTCCTCAAAAAGCCATTAAATAGTGCCAAAGTTGCGCCACAGTAGTTTAAAAAGCCATTGAAAAGAGTATCACATTTTAAAAACAGATACACTACCGTTCAAAAACTTTGGGGTTAGTAAGTTTATGTTTTTGAATGTTTATGCTCACCAAGGCAGCATTTGTTAGATAAAAATACAGTAAATAACAGTAATATTGTAAAATATTATTACAATTTATAATAAATTATAAAAATCCTGTTATGATTTGTTTTCAATCTTCAGTGTCACATGATTCTTCAGAAACCATTCTAATAGGCTTTTTGGTGCTCAATAAATATTTATTTTTTATCAATGTTGAAAACGGTTGTGCTACTTTTTGTGGAATTTTTTAGGATTCTTTGATGAATACAGTATTTATTTGAAATAGAAATCTTTTGAAACATAAATGTCTTTACGATCACTGTTGATGATTTATTGCATCTTTGATGGATCATGTAATAATAACTCGCATTACTAACATATGAGCTGTAGTGTTATAGAAAATAGAAAATTTTTCTTTCTTTATTATGCGTCCATAAGCATCAGTCTCATTGTGACAAATTACCCCATATAGTGTGAATGTTCAATAGTTTTTCATACCCAAGTCTTTAAGATGTTTCTTCACGATCATGACAAAATAACTAATTTTACTTTCCAATGATCATATCATTGAAGAGCAGAAAGAGCTAGATGGTGAATTATACGGCAGCGTCTGTGTGACAGGAAATTCATTTGTGAACGGAACGGATTCAACAAATGTTTTTATTGATCTTCGTCTTTTAAGAATGAAAACCATTTACTACTGACGATATTTAATGAGGTCTGAAGCTGTTACTGGTGAGTCGTTTCTGGAGAAATCCATTAAACTAAAACCATTGTGAAGCTCCTAAGGAAGGAATGCATATAAAAGCATGTTCATCTCCAGAACTACAGTCAAAACAAACAAAGCCTGAGTAATATGACCTCCTGTCTAAGAAGATTGTCATTGATTTAAATGACAAAAAAAAACTGGATAAGAAAAAAGATAAAGCCACGCCAATAAGGATGTTTTTAGCATACAGTGCAAAGATTTTCAGTTAATGTCAATTAAAATCAAAGTCTTGTCAGTGAACCTGACTGTCTTCATTGTCCACACCAAAGTAACACCTCTCTCAAAAAGCATTTTACTTGTAAGGACTGCAAAACTGGTTCCGTCACATTTTCCTCTTGGGGTTTGTGTTGTGTTTGAGATATATGTATATATGACAGCCCAAATGTGGTCAAAACTACTAATGTCTTTAGTGTGCAGCTCTGATTCTAACCCTGATTCAGTCACCAGAGGGAGCAAGAGAACCGAGTCAATACACTACCTTAGGTGAAGGGTCATTCTGCTTGAATTTCCCATTCACTTTGCCGTTTGACTCCAGGTGCTTGGGCTCGTAGCAATGGCCTTCTATAAAGGCTATGTAATCATTATAGGAGCAGGTTGGGCCGGCCAGGATCCCCATAAAGTTACAGTTATAACTCAGATACTCCAGCAGACTGGGCATCTTCCTGTACAGAAAACACAAGGACAGAACAACAATAACCCACCACATAAAGTGAATTAACCAACAAAGCACACCAAATATCAAATACCAAATCATGATTGGCTCTGTAGGAGAGATAATATTGAAAAAGGACTAATGTTAAAGCAACACTAAGGAACTTTTCCTCTGTGACATCAGAAACGAAGAAAAAACAAAACAAAATAACGACTATTGTAACGCTTGGCGTAAAGCAAGTCAAATTTGTAGTTTTCTTATGTCTCATTAAAAAGACAGAAACGCGATCCAATGCGTGGTTATAGCAGATATAGGACCGCAAAGCGAATCCAGACGTGTTTTTCACCCTGTTACGTCTTGATGAACCATTGAAACGATTTTGGAAACATTATTTGAAGGTAAAAGTGTTGCTTTAACATATTAATGTTATTAGTATAATGTTTTTATACATTAATTTAGGCAAGCAGGGAATGATAAAAATACATTTCATGTTACAAGGCCATTAATTATGGGATCATGGGAAGCAGCTCTGAAACTGTAGCTTCACAACAAGCTACAAGTTAAACTTACAAGTTAAGCAACCTTTTTGAAAAAGCTGCACTACAAGCTAGAAATTATTAACAGTTTAAAGCACCAAAACGGTACGAAAATGACATCAAAATTATTATTTAATGAGGTTATTTAGGTAGTGATATATTTTTAATGACATTTTTAAATATAACATATAATGTGACAAATAAAAAATATAAATAGCAAATAGATTAAAAACTAAATAAATATGTATATATTTTTTGCAATATTTTTTATTTCTTGAAATGAAATCTCAGCATTAAACTTACAAATATTAATCTATAACAAATAAAATGAGAAATTTCCCAATTTTACATAAAAGCTAAAACTAGTGATGAATCACAGTCTATCAATAAATGGGACTTTAAACTCTGGGACTCTCTAGATAAATTGCTTGTTTTTAACTAACAAACGTTGCTAAAATTAATCTGACACATTTGTCATGAACAGTCAAGTAGCATTTTGTCACTGTGCTTATTACTCTTTTAAAACAGCTGGACAACAATTTAATAAAATGATATAAGAGTTTTACAGTACAATTACAGGAACTTGATTTGATTGCTAATGTCTCAGTGTTTGTAGAATATTTGACCAGCACTTTAGCAATGAACAAACATAACATTAACATTGTTTGAACAAGAATGCAACTCATCCAGAATGTAAACATTGAGATACTGGCTAACATTCTGTGACGCAAACATTGTCCAAAACGGCACTCATTAACTGTCGGGTGTGACTTCTGAAAACTCAGAATCCTGACGACTTCCTGTGTGGAAATTGGCTCACATGATGCGGCGGGAATGTTCAGTTGCTTGGCAACAGCCTTCAGGGCCTGATTGTAAATGATTCTCCAAGAGCTATGCTGCTATTTGGGCAATGCAGAACCATATTACACTCAAAACTATTGTTAATAAACAATGCTGTGCACTCTCTGAGGGGACTAACAAGCATTTGATCAGTAAGTGGGACGTTATATCTTGAATCGGTCTCAATTTCTCTGCCATGATTAGACGACAAATCTCACTAAATGTCTGTTGTATTCATCATATCATATATACAGTATATATGATATTATATGTATTATATATATATGTTGTCAGTGTGGGTTTGAAGTTGATTTTCTTTCAAAAGAAGCAGAAAGTAAATGAGTGACCTCATCCCAACCACAAACATACCTTTCACACATACCTGACAGCAAGATACTTCTGATTGGGCTTTAGGTGCTCCTCCCTCTTCATCAAGCCTGTGGGAAAAACACACAAACACAGGTCCAAACTCATCAGACACACTCACACAACAATACACTGTTATTTAGAAACACAGATGACAAATACTGCTCTGTGGGATTATAATGCAGCAGTACTGCAGCAGTGTGTGTGTGTGTGCGGATGGGTGTTTGAGGCCAGTGGGTTCCTGTGGTTCACACTGACCTGCAGAAACAGCAGTTATACAGCAAATATGTGTGAATGAAGCCCACGTGACGATGCAGAGTCACACACACTCGTAAAGCACAAATGGAAACGAAATCGTGCAGCTGTGATTACACATTCAGCGCTTTTAAAGTTACATGTCAAATACAAAAATGTTTTATTATACAGGCTTAGTGAGAGCAAACATGCAAATAATTAATAAACACAAGTATCTCTTTCTCTTCCCCTCTCTTTTAATTAATACTTTCATTCAGCAGGAACACATTCATTTGATCAAAATTACCAGTATGTTACAAAAGATTTCTATTTTTTATTCCATTTTAAAACTTTCTATCCATTAAAGAATCCTAAAAACAACCGCACAACTGTTTTCAACATTGATAACAATAATGGAGTGGTACGGTACGGTACAGTTCGGTTCGGTACGCAATTATTTGCGTTTCCACTGTCAAAACTTGTGAATGGTACCAAAAAGCCGAACCGTACCGTACCACTTTTTGGGTACCCTTCCGTTGGGGTACCTAGCACAGTGAAAGGGTACTAAAAGGTGGAGCTAGACTCACTGCAGAACGCTGATTGGTTGACGGAGTATCGTCACTCGCGCGTGCTACAAGGGCATTAAAAGCATATACAGTTGAAATATAATTCTACTGCTATTGTGTCACGAAATGTAGTTTTTTAAAGCTCAAATCTGTGGTTTATTTATAGATTTATGATAATTTGACTGAGATCCATTCTAACCGATCACCGGACGCTCACGCTCGTGTCCCCCGCCTGGAACAGCCTTTCCTCGGCTAGTCGTTCTGATGTTTGCTGCTGACTCGAACGTCTCTTTAGTGGTTAAACATGAGATATAGTTCGTCTTGTATAAACCTAACAGGTGATCTTTGGTCTCGTGAATCTATAATTAGTTTCCTGGCCAATAGTTTTGGCAGAAGGCTACGTGAAGTTTCATATCTTTGAGCGCTGAGTATATTTGACTGACTGAATTGTTTCTTGATGTTATATTTAAGCTTGTCTATTATATTATATTATGTATTATATATATAATATTATTATGTACTTTTTACTTATACTTTTATAATGGCTATTATTGATAAAACTGAAATTCAACAAAAAGAGATCGTTTTGTCATATTTTATTTTATTACAAGATCATCTGTAATGTTGTTTATTGCAACATTTGTACCAATGCGATAGCCTATGCAATACATTAGGCTACATATTGCCTGGAATATGTTTAATAGTTTTAAATTTAAACGAAAAGAGGCAGGGTTGTTTTATATTTAGTTTTGTTATAAATAACGTTACATGCAGTGAATATAATCAAGGCTATGCGTTGCACATTTGTGTGCTTTAGAATGTTTAAAATATATTGAAATGAAATCGAAAAGAAGCAGAGTGGTGTTTTATAACATATTTCGTTTTATTGTTGCCTAAAATGAACATACAGAGATAACCGGAGTCGCATAGCCCGAGCGAGCTGAGTGCCGCGTTCAAGAACGCGCTCTTCCATTGGCAGAACTACTGGACTCGCGTCGCGGACTTTGCGTTGGCTTCTTGAAAACGCCTAATGCCAGCGCTTGTTTCTAGTGACAAACATGCCGAGAAGCGAGAACAAGATCTACTGTCCGTCATCCATTGTATGTTTACTATGTCGCTTTCTTCGCGCGAAAATGACGTCGATCGCTTCTTTCCAGCATACCACGCCTATCAGGTAAGGGTACTGTTGGCGGTGGAAACGCAAGCCTGATCATGGTGTACCCGACCCGACCCGTACTGTACCGTACCATACCGTACCCCTCAGTGGAAACGAGGCATAAGAGTGTTTCTTGAACACCAAATCAGCATATTAGAGTGATTTCTGAAGGATCATGTGACAGTAATGATGCAGAAAATTCAGCTTTGCCATCACAGGAATAAATTAATTAAATGTTCACACATTCATCATTTAGACGAGCACATTCATCTGCCACAACTGCTACAACATTTCTCTCTGAAACAGTAAGAAATTAAATTAGATCGAATGGAGGATTTTAACTGTGACGAGATGATGATGCACGCGACAGAGCTGTCCGTTCAAGATGATGCAGTAGTATGTCCCAAAGCTTGCCTACTCTTTTGCTACACACTCAAAAGTATGTACTATTTCTTCACAAAAAGAGTACATACTTTTAGGGCGTAGTATAAGTAGGCGAATTGGGACACAGGGAATGTTACATGACCTTGAGCGCCCCCTTCTGCGTTGGAGGATCAACTGTGACTGACTGTATTCGTCGTCTGACTGCATGCACCAAACCGTACAGTGACGATAGGACAAATATACAGCTACTGTATACGCCTAATACACACACACACACACACACTACCATTGACTGTAGACGTTGATTAAGAGTCTACGGGCAGTGATGTAGTGTTTTGAAGCACTGAGCTGCTCTGCTCCAGCCTGGAGCGGTGAAGTCTCTCGGGTTAGTGAAGAAAAGAGATCAAGCCATCGTTCATTCATCTCCGTCGATGCACTGACAACTAGATTAGTCACCCTATCAGCTTCAGCAGGTTTTAATGGCTGCTGGGAATTGCATAACCAACAGCAGCATGCCATGTACACACAGACACAATTCCACTCTTCTTCCTTCAGCAAATGCGACAGAATCAACAACACCTCATGATATTTGTTCACCAGGCAGCACACAAACAGATTCTACACAGACCCATTGAAACATACTTGTATTAATAGCACAACAAACTGCATTATATTACAGCAGAACCATGGCCTAGCAGTTAGCACAATAGCTACAGACACATTAAGCTAATGCAGGAGACTCAGGTTTGAATCAGTTCCTAGAGAGTGTCTAGAGGGATGGCATATTTTTGTAGGCCAAAATCTGGAAATGAGTCAGCATTTTAGCACTTCTGGTTCAATGGGTTTTTGGAATGGGTTTTTGGTTCAATGCCAGAATTAAGCTACGTGGTTCACACAAGCTCAAGATATTTTTTCTTGTTTAATTCCAAAACATAAAAAACATCAGTAATACCCACTTGTGATATAAAAAAAAGCTTTTACTTGTCTTGAAAAAGTGGCTAATTAGGACGGGACATTAAACATCATGACGAACAGGTAAACTCATCTACTCTAGTACGCTTTTACAGAACAGTATGCTGTTCATATACACACTTTTGCCTTTTTTTTTGGTAAAACTGCCATCTTAAATTCCGTAATCTATTAATTTTAAACATATAAGGGTTAAATAAAGACTGAAAGAGCTGTCAGAAACTGTGGTTGTGTTAAAGTCATGTGACCGGGGTGTAGTTTGTTTATTGAATACATTTAGCTTTTTACTTCTGGTAATTGTATTTAGCCTTCAAAATTCAATATAGTTGTACATTTTTCTCACGAACGAACATGGTCACAGAGCTTCTTTCCAGATTGGTAAACAAAAATACGTCATCACTGCAGCATTCTACACCTTAATATTTTCCGGTCACCTCTGTATTATCTCTAGCATTTGACAAAGGCCAAAAATAAAAGTATTTTAAATAAGGCTATATATGAAGAGTTCAGATGCAAAAGCCTCTAAATGCCATTTGAAATTTTCTTCTTTAATGATGATTTTTATCAAACTTGTATATTTAAGTTGAGTAATTTCACTTAAATGGCAATGACAATTACCTATTAATTGTTATTTAAGTGAAATTACTGAACTTAAATATACAAGTTTGATAAAAATCATCATTAAAGAAGAAAATTTCAAATGGCATTTAGAGGCTTTTGCATCTGAACTCTTCATATATATATATATATATATATAATTATTAAGAATAATCATTAGTCCAGCACAAGTCAAAGATCATTTCACGGTGGTATCTTTTATAATATGTTGTTTGAATATTATGGTGTCCTTTATATTGTGTAGAATCATATTTAATTTCAATGTTTAGCCTTGTTACTTGATATTGGGATGACCTGACGGGGGACTGCAGATGAAAAATAGCCTTGGGGCTTACTCTGGCATATTTACATTGCTGAAAAGCTAAGATGTTCATTAATATGCATAGTCCCATTTAAATAAACAAGTACAAAAAATCTATTTGCCAAATGATCAGAGTGCCACACTTTTAGTCTGAGTTCAGTTCTCCATAAAGTGGAGGAGGGAGGAGATGATTGCATAACTTCATTAAATCACATGGATTAATATGTCATGTGTGTTGCCTGCAGTGGAGCAGGGCAAGTCCTGCGGAGGCCGCTCAGAAGTGCTGGGCTGCAGTTTTGGCCAGGCCAGCTGCTCTGTGAGCAAATGCTTCAGAGAAAAGGGATGTGCTCTCGTACTCTTCCCAAAAACCCCGTTAAAGGAAATGTGGTGACTGTGATGCCACTTCTGTTTGACTCTAAAAGTGACTCGGTGACATATTACAGCGATTAGCTCTGTGCTTGACTAAGTATGTAAAAAACTATGCTAGGATGGTGTGCAATCTAGTTTGCTTATCAGTCGCATTGTTTGCATGTGAGATTTGCCGGTCGTTGATAAAACTAGAGTGGTTTCTTTTGGGTTGATGCCATCATGTGTCCTCTGCTGCTCATTACTTTGTGCTTAAAGGGATAGTTCACCCAAAAATGAAAAATGTGTCAATATTTACTGATGTCATCCCAAACCCTTTTCTTCTGTGGAACACAAAAGATATTTTCAAGAAAGTCAAAGCTGCTCTTTTCCATCCAATGAAATTGAATGGTGACCAGAGGCTGACAAGTTACAAAAATAACACGTACACTATTTTCTATCTCAGACCAAAAAAAAAAAAAAAGACATTTGCCAACCTTTGGGATCAGCACGATTGTAAGTCTTGGTAACACTTTACAATAAGGTTTCATTAGTTAATAAACTAATAATGAACTGAACTTCTACAGCATTTATTACTTTTTGTTCATTTTAATTTCAACATTTACTAATACATTACTAAAATCAAAAGTTGTATTTGTTAACATTAATTAATGCACTGTGAACTAACATGAACAAACAATGGACAGCTGTATTTTTATTAACTAGTGTGTTAACAAAGGTGAATAAAGACTGCAACACGTTTTGCTTGTTGTATTAATGTTAGTTTTATACTCACCAAGGCTGCATTTATTTGATCAAAAATACAGTGAAAAAAATCAATTCAATTCAGCAAAATGTATTTCTTTTATTGTTATTATTTTATTATTATATTAATACAAAGTAAAGTTTTTCTATTTTAATATATTTTAAATTAATTTATTCCTGTGATGGCAAAGCTCAATTTTCACAATCATTACTCCCGCCTTCAGTGAAATCATTCTAAAATGCTGATTTAGTGTTAAAAAATGAATAATTTCTTTAAAAATAAAATATTACTGACTTTTGAACGGTACTGTATATTCAAATATGGTGTTTTTTGCTAAAATTACGTAAAATAATTTTGGATGAACGGTCTCTTTCACAAACTCAGAGGAAGTTAAAACCACCTTCATTCTCCTTTATCAATGATCCAGATCATGCAAAAATGATGTGGTGATGTAGCACAATTAGTATCTCATTAAACAGATTTCACCAAGCTGCATAATAAGCGATATAGCGTTTTGGATGAGGTAAGTGCGGTCTGAAGCGCAACATCCAGCTGGCATCCCTAACTACTTTGGCCCACTCACTAGAGTGCAGCGCCAGCAATGGTACAAATCAATGGCATACGAGGACGTGGTGTAGCAGCAGGGTTTAACAGCCCTTATATAATTCCTAGAGCCTCTAACATGGGCATAGAAAGAAACAATAGAGCTGTAGAAAGATTTCAGGTAGAAATCATGCCAGTTAGTCGCTATCGAGGCTTTGCAACCATGAAGATGACAATGGAATTAATAAAACTGTTACAAACCATCATGAATCTCAAACGCCAAACTTGTGATCTTCTGTGTGATGACCATCATGGGCCTGGAGACAGAGGGGAAAAAGGAAAGTGTGTATGTGAGATCCTGTTAGCACCTGAAATTGATTCACATGTACGTGAGAGCTTCCACTTCTATCAAACCAAGTTATTCAACATTTATTATTTATACAGCTGTATTGACCACATCTCCACACAGCTTCTCAAGGGTTGTGTTCACCTTGGTGAAAATAATTCTGATCCGCTTTGATCCAGAAGTGAAACTAGAGCCTGATCATTTTGAGGGTGAATGTAGACGCACCGGTGTGTATATAGTAACATGTTGTATGGTTTTAAGACTGCATGTTTTGTGAAGTTGAATGAGCATAGACATTTCAAAATAAGAGCCCCCGTCTATTTCAGGCTGTGTGTTCAATTTCCATGCAGTTATTATTTGCATTACACAAACACAAACTAGTTACAGAAACTATGTAATTTACTTGAATTTTCAATTAATTTAAAGTAAACTATTTTAGCTTATGTCTGTGATGCCCTGTCACAGGAAGGAAAGACTAAGAACATTATTTGAGGCATATTATTAAATATATATTTTACTAGTATCAGTGTTAATATATATATATATATATATATATATATATATATATATATACACACACACACACACACACACACACATATATATATACACTCACCGGCCACTTTATTAGGTACACCTGTCCAACTGCTCGTTAACACTTAATTTCTAAGCAGCCAATCACATGGCGGCAACTCAGTGCATTTAGGCATGTAGACATGGTCAAGACAATCTCCTGCAGTTCAAACCGAGCATCAGTATAGGGAAGAAAGGTGATTGGAGTGACTTTGAACGTGGCATGATTGTTGGTGCCAGAAGGGCTGGTCTGAGTATTTCAGAAACTGCTAATCTACTGGGATTTTCACGCACAACCATCTCTAGGGTTTACAGAGAATGGTCCGAAAAAGAAAAAACATCCAGTGAGCGGCAGTTCTGTGGGCGGAAATGCCTTGTTGATGCCAGAGGTCAGAGGAGAATGGCCAGACTGGTTCGAGCTGATAGAAGGGCAACAGTGACTCAAATAACCACCCGTTACAACCAAGGTGGGCAAAAGAGCATCTCTGAACGCACAGTACGTCGAACTTTGAGGCAGATGGGCTACAGCAGCAGAAGACCACACCGGGTGCCACTCCTTTCAGCTAAGAACAGGAAACTGAGGCTACAATTTGCACAAGCTCATCGAAATTGGACAATAGAAGATTGGAAAAACGTTGCCTGGTCTGATGAGTCTCGATTTCTGCTGCGACATTCGGATGGTAGGGTCAGAATTTGGCGTCTACAACATGAAAGCATGGATCCATCCTGCCTTGTATCAACGGTTCAGGCTGGTGGTGGTGGTGTCATGGTGTGGGGAATATTTTCTTGGCACTCTTTGGGCCCCTTGGTACCAATTGAGCATCGTTGCAACGCCACAGCCTACCTGAGTATTGTTGCTGACCATGTCCATCCCTTTATGACCACAATGTACCCAACTTCTGATGGCTACTTTCAGCAGGATAATGCGCCATGTCATAAAGCTGGAATCATCTCAGACTGGTTTCTTGAACATGACAATGAGTTCGCTGTACTCAAATGGCCCCCACAGTCACCAGATCTCAATCCAATAGAGCATCTTTGGGATGTGGTGGAACGGGAGATTCGCATCATGGATGTGCAGCCGACAAATCTGCGGCAACTGTGTGATGCCATCATGTCAATATGGACCAAACTCCCAGAGGAATGCTTCCAGCACCTTGTTGAATCTATGCCACGAAGAATTGAGGCAGTTCTGAAGGCAAAAGGGGGTCCAACCCGTTACTAGCATGGGGTACCTAATAAAGTGGCCGGTGATTGTATATATATATATATATATATATATATATACACATTATATATATATATATTTTTTTTTTTAACTCTTTTCTTGAAATAAATAAATATAAAGCCTAATGCAAGCATATTTTATTGAGATTATTGCAAAGCAGAACACAGTGATTTTTTTTCTTCTTATGTTCAGTCTATAGGTAGTGAGAATGTTGGGGTGCATGCAAGGCATCTTTTCACAACAGACACGGACACCCCAATGAAAACCCCAGTACTTATAGTTGTGAATATTGTAATTTAGGTTTTTCTTGTTTGTTTGTTTGTTTGTTTTAAACTGTCTTTTGAATTTAGTTTAGTTTTGGTTAGTTGTCACTACATTACTGTTAGGTTTTAATATGTTCAGTGTTTTCTAATTTCATTTTATAGTTTTAGTATTTATATAAATGATACAATACTGTTTTGGGTAGTAAAAGATTTTAATTGTTTTTGAAAGAATTATCTTTATTTTTATTTTATACAGTAAAACTGTAATGTTTTGTAATTTAAAATAGCTGTTTTCTATTTTTGTGGATTAATTATTTTTATATTTTTCAAGATTCTTTAATGAATGGAAATTACAAAAGGACAGCATTTACTTAAAATAGAAAAGTCTTTACTGGCAATCAATACTGATTAATTTAATCGATTTCATACTTGCGGAATAAAAGAATAAAAGATTACTTTCAACATAAAAAATTCTTACTGACCCCAAACTCGTGAAGAGTAGTGTAATCTAAACTAAACCAGAATAACTATAATCAATTTATAACTATATAATTTAATTTCTCAGCACAGGCAAGTGTTATTGCTATATAACAAGAGTTTCGTCTTTAATGCAGGAACATTTTGTAATGAAATTAAATTTTTGTTAGTTCTGGAGACATTCAAATTTATTTTAGTTAGTTTTTTTCCCATTATTATTGGAAAACATTTTTTTTTTTTCAGTTAGCAAAAAAGTGATAATGCAGTGCTAAAATAACTTACCCAGTGAAGTCAGCTGAGTACATGCCATAGTCAAATACAAAGATTCTGGTGACCTGGCAGAAACTGAGATATCCCAGCGTAACCACAAAGCAGTATCTAAAGAGAAGAAGGCAAACAAGGGGAAGAGTTAAAAAAAAGGCTATATTTGGTAAAACATACAACATAAATACTAGGCCTATTTCATTTCAGCAGTGTGTATATTGCGGGCACTATGCAAATATTAAGTATGCAAAAAGTGCAGTATACATAAACCACACAGTGAAAATAATTTACACTAAAAAATTGTCCTCCCATTTCCTGCTTGACAAATAAACCCCAAGTAATTTTAACATCCCTTTATTGGCTTACTTTTGGCAGTCTAAACAAATTACTCAGAAGACTGAGTTGAAATGTAAAATAAAAAATAAAAATGATAATAATTAATTAATTCTCTCACTGAATTAAACGTAGTTAGGTCATGTGACAATATCTTTCTGTTTAAAATGTTTACAATTTACATCTATTTTTAAGTATACAGTATATTTGGTGCAATATTCAGTAAACAGCAAATTCACAGCATCATCCAAATAGACAACCAATTTTCATTGGAAAGACATTGTCCAATTACAAATATTTTTTGTGGTTCAATAATTTCCTTACTATATACTGTTTTGATTTCACTTCACTTAATAAAAAGACAAAGAGACCAACAAAACTAGTCAAATAATAAATATTCAAATACATTCCGTAAGTATTTGACTCTGATTTTGTTGGTTAATTTCAATTTAGCAATTGGCGCCATTATCTTTAAATAGCCCGAGGCCCCACTTGGCCGATCTGATATTATACAAGCTAATTCATGCAAGTTATTTACATACTACAACAAATTTCTCGTGCCAAGACTCATGCCATGACTTCAACTCAGCTTATTAACATCCTCCCACAATCTGATAAGGATCGCTCTTTTATTCAGCGCTGAAAGTGATCAAAGACCCACTGATGTTCAGCAGGGCCTCAGTTTGAGGCAAAAGCCTCCCACTATCAGCCGCACACAGCTGCAGAACGTTTGGTATGCTGCATTCAGGTTTCTGACTCAAGCAGCCAAGGCCCCCGATTCCTCACTAGGAAACAGTTGGCAAATTCTTGGCAATGTAGTTTCTGTCTTTGCCTCAAACAAAGCCAGTTTAACATGTCTACAGTCCCACTCGCAGTATTCAGAGGCGGTGCCTGCTCGGTCTCAACACTAGGCCCTTCATCAGAGCTCTGAGCAGCACTGTGTGTACTAAGAAGACCTTCTGTTTAAGCATTCTGTAGGATGATTGTGTGGAGGTTGCACAGAGAACATTGTACAGTTAGAAGATGAGCTGTGATTTTCAATGTAGAATGGTGGTGGGTCAGTCAACGGGACATATGCATACCAAATCCAAAGTGTATAACGTATTATGCCAAACATGTCTGGACTGTACCATTTTTAGTGGATTGTAGTGATGTGCATCCTTGAATGCTATTTTTGTTCAGTTAATATTGGCCACAACCGCAAAAAAAAAAATAAGTTTGAGATGTTTCTCTATTAACTTGTTCAATAATAATGAATTTAAAGATAATGGATGCAGATGTGCAAGAAAACGACTGTTTACATCCTACAAAATTATGGTATACTGCCTCTAAAAGCAAGATAGACAACACGTTTTTTGCTTCTACTTCTGTGCGCTCTGAGAGCCAAGTCATTTATTATATATGGAAATTATTATATACAGTAGTTGCGTTTCCATTACCCTTAAATTTAACATATTATGGCAAAAAAAGATTTTACGCTTGCATGAGGTGGTTTTTCAGGTCACTTAAAGGGATACCCAAAAGGGATACTCCACCCAAAAATGAAAATTCTGTCATCATTTACTCATCCTGAAGTTGTTGCAAACCTGTATGAGTTTCTTGATGACAATTTTTATTTTTGGGTGGAGTATCCCTTTAAAAGTCTATAATTCTTTAAAGATGGGCTCATTGGTTTGGCCAGAAA
Organism: Pimephales promelas; assembly: GCF_988280905.1. Classification (NCBI taxonomy): domain Eukaryota; kingdom Metazoa; phylum Chordata; class Actinopteri; order Cypriniformes; family Leuciscidae; genus Pimephales; species Pimephales promelas. The sequence continues at coordinate 27,960,492 of NC_142783.1, forward strand.
ATAAGATTTCTTTATTAAACTTATAAAAGACAAAAGAATTACAGGAATACTGGATTCTAAACAAAAAAGAAATGTCACAATTTATCAAGACCTCGAAGCATGATTTTTGGAATGACTTATCGCAAGAGGAAAAAATGGGTTAATGGAAACGCTGTCATTCAGAAATATTTTTTTTTAGGGTCGGGACTCGATAAAAAAAAAATTAATCTAATTAATTAGAGGCTTTGTAATTAATTAATCGAAATGAATCGCATTTTAGATTTTTTTTCACATGGATTTTTAGCATACCATTGAATAATGACTGAATACATAAGCTGGGACTGAAATGACTGAAAACACCTGGCTAGTGGATTCTCCTACTTTTCTTAGTACTATTTATCGTCAGTTTATCAGGAAGTGGTGATTTTTGAACGGTGCTTTATCGCAAATGTTTTATGCGATATTCCAATTTTGCGCATAGGTTAAATTAGCAACTTTGGATGCAAACATACATAGCTAGAAAAAGCTCTGTTTAGTTCCGGTCTCCATGGAGCCTCTTCATGGGTTCTGATTGGTCGGCTGGACCTGGCAATAATCCGAAAACAAATATACAGCGAGCCCTTATAGTCAATATATTGAAAGTGCAAACTAACTTTCTTAAAACTAATTTAAAAGTGATCTGTGCACACAAATCTTTTCACAGTCACAATGTCTTTCAAGAAAACCCAAAACAAAGCCAAAAACAAACAAAAAAGAAAACAATGCATTTAAATAAGAAATTTACATATTCATTTAAAACAGAATTTTAATTAAATATACAGCCATCTCTATTCAAAAAAGTGTTGGCTCCTTGTATGAAAAAAGTTCAATTCCAAAAAGTGCCATGTTGTGCATAACGTGCATCACCTATTGATTTTTTTCAGCCTCTTTCCCTTGAGACAGTTTCCACTGGATGGCATAAACTGCCTTTCAAGGACTCACACTCTACAGTAGCCCTTCTATAAATATACATTTATACTATTCATCTCCAATAAGACAGACAAGAGCTCCAGTGACCCGTGATGAGGGCAGCTCTCTCTCTCTCTCTCTAGTTCCATTTTCATTTGGCAATGACCGCCGCACTAAGTCTCAAGATGGTAATTTACAAAGATGAGACACAAGGGTGAGGTGTTATCAGCAGCTGTTAGATGGGGGTCTTGTCTCCGTCATAAAACCCTTCTCTGACATGCCTGAGTGGAAACATATTAAAGCAATAAATCAGCATAAAAATGTCATTTTTAATGAAACGGGCGACAGTCACACCATTGTGCAACAGAACAAGACCTGTGAGAATGACCTTTCACCAAAACTCTTTAATTCTCAGAGCAGAATTTAAAGGCACACGGTTATAGAGGGTAGTCTGGTGTTGTGTATGACTTCACATATTTCACGAGGCTGAACGTGAAAGCAAGACCTCTGTATGAAAGCTTAACATACTCCATTTAATCTGTATATTAGGTTCTTAAACTCTCAAAGAATCAAGCTGTCAATACATAGATATCCATTAGAGCACTATAAGCATATTCACACACCAACAGTGCTGACGGTCACCAAGTGACGGCTGGAGTTGTCTGCCAAGTTGTTTGCATTGCCAGTCTGCATTTTTAAGTATTTGCATAAAAAACCCTGAAATTTGCTGTGACACCAAATATCAGTCACTCAAGTTGCCTAAAATCAAATGGCCTGTTTACACTTGGTCACTAATGCAGTTTCTATGATAGGATAGCTATCCAAAACGTGAAAAAACCAGGTGTGAATGCCCTCGGTAACGGTTTGAGATGGATTTAAATCCGATCATTCAAACCACATCCTGAAACGAAATTGGAAAAACTTGTGGCTGTTGAAACCACATGTATATTTTAAACCTCCCAAAATAGTAAAAAATTAAACGTGTGTAGGCAAATATGACAGCGCAACTGCAATACCTATCGCCATTCATATATGGCCCACCACAGATGCAAACTGCCCCAAATGAAACTGAAAGTTTACTGTGACACACTAAAGCTCAACACACACTTATCTTGATTAAAAGTAGTGGGATTGTAAGGTAAGGTTAAAAACTGGGATAACAACAACAACAACAAAAAGACTGACCTACCTCTTGTTACCACAGCCACAAAGCATCCACGCCCTCAGATCACTTGGACGTGGTGACAAGGGGTAAAAACGATATAATACTATTCGTTTTCTCACACAAACCGCTCGTTTCGTGTCTTAGGCCATCAATGTGTACTTACATTTACGAGTCATTAAATCATTTGGACTTCTCTGGTGATAGACCTCCATTATATGACTGATTGACAAGAACGGTTTGACCAAAAAATATCAAAATTGAAAATACTGTGGAAACAGACAACTACATCTTGGATGCCCTTGAGTTAAGCTAAAACATATCAAAAATCTATTAACTATCCCTTTAATGCCAGAGAAGAGAGAGTGTGTATGGAGTATTGAGTATTCAGTTTTTTTTTATATAAGAAGTGTTTGCACCATCACGTCAGCAGCTAATCTATGCCAGTTTTATTGTTACTATGACTTAATGACTCCAGTAATAAACCAGTTAAGTAATGTGAGCCTCCCAAAATAGATACTTCTGCTTTTTCTGCAAACACACACACACAAATAAAGTGGTTTTCCACCCCTGTTTTTCAATTTCCCTTCATCCTTTGCTTTGCCCTCTCATCTCCCCTGAGCAGTGGACCATGGCTTCACTCTATTACTGACTGATCGTCTCCTGGAGTTTCAAAAGGTCTGTTCTGTGGCGCTGCATCCCTAATGTGCCCTCTGTTCTCACTGCAGGGAACAGGGCCGGTCTATGTCTCTATCATCCCCACAGACTCCTGCACAAGTTCATCTTATCAGTCTTCGACCATTTACAAGTTGCTGCTCTTTACCTTCTTAACAACAAACAGCCAAGAGAAAGAAAAAGTGACTTGTTTCATAATCGGTGCAAACTACAGATTACTGTGACCTGAAACATTATCTTACATCTAATATGAAACGTTCACGGTTAAAAATACGTTGTTTCAAGGTCTAGTTTATCAATGAAAAGTCCACTAGGTTAAAGGAATGGACTGGGTTCAATCTATTAGATTGTAAAAATCACAATCTATTCAGGAGTGTCCTTTTGTGGTGGAATAACTGTTGTAGGTGGAGAGTTATGGTTATTTGCAACAGACATAATTCACATAAACCATAAAGCAGTTACACAAAAAAAGAAAAAAATATCTTGTTAAATTTACGATAAAAAAGCTGGCGTAGTTGCCATAAAATTCCCCGTAAAAAAATGTTATGGGATGGTACTATGCCTGCATATTTTACAACTTATAACCGTGCATTTTATTAAGTGATATAATGTTAATATACCGATATACTTGAACAAATCAAAATCTGTTTTTACCTTAATATACCAACACAAAACAATATCAGGGTAGCACATGTGAAATTGAAATAATACAATAAACATGTAATAACATCAACTAACAATTAACTAATTACTGATCACAAAAATAAGAAGAAACAAAATTAATTATATATATATATATATATATATATATATATATATATATATATATATATATATATACATATACATATATATATATATATATATATATATATATATATATATATATATATATTTTTTTTTTAATCATATTACATGATGTGTCATGCAGGGATTTCTGGGAATGAATCTTTACCGTTTTTAGTTGAAAAACAAAAAACAAAAGTTGAAAAAAAAAAAAATGACAGGTTTTTTAGAGAAAACCTGCATATGATACAATGTTTTGAGTTTTTCTCCATATTTGGTAAGTATAATATTTGGTATTTTTTACAGTGTACGTCATTTCATGTTTTTTCGTACTCGTGCAAAAATCTGATTAATGGATTTACATGTTCATAACATTAACTTTACAAAGACATGTTTGTTAAGTAGGAATGCATTGATATTAAAATAATTATTTTTTTATGTCACAGCAGACAACCAATAAATGGCAGATATTAAAATAAACTACAAATTAATTTGAGCAGCACAATATTACAGTATGAAAAATTCTTATTAAGATTTTCTAATATATATATATATATATATATATATACACACATTCAAAAGTATTTAGGGTTTTTTTTTTTTAAAGATGAACTCATAAGGAGCGTTAGAGGATGGCAAATGGAAACCAAATGTAAAAATAGGGGAAATGAGAATGCACAATCAAATATCCAGTATTGATGTTTGCTGGTTTTCATTTTTTTTTTCTTCAGAGGAAATAACCAAATGTTAGGTGGTGTATTGAACCCAGAACTATACCTGCTACGTGTTTAGTACACGTAGACAAACTCCTTATATAATAAATATACAGTTATGCAAACATCTGGGCAGGAAGCCAATGGTCAACTTGTCATAATGACCTTTTTTTTACTATCTGAAGTTCAAAAACCATGCTGGAAGGCCTTTTGGCTGGATGTTCAGATGTATGTGCCAAGGTCAGGTGACCTAACACAGTTATCTAAATCTTTCAGATATGGGGAAATCAGATGTCACTGCTATTTAGAAATTTGAAATGAAATCATATGATTTTGTCAGTAGTTTCCTTGTTTTTTGTTGCCATGACCTAGGATTCAGTACACACACTACACATTAGTGTTGATGGTTGGTTTGTAATAATAATCACTATTGAGCAGCACTGGTTATTTCTGGTACCGCCCTGAGCAGCAGTGCAAACCACATAGTCCAGCACATCCACTCATCTGACCTCAGATCAGAGGTAGCCGTCACTCAGCATACAACTTGTGGAAACACTGATGAAAACAGACTCTCACTCGTTGCCCCGGGGCTGTTTACTCAAAAGAATGAAAAGGTTGTGAGAGAGCAGCATGGATTACTCTTCAACAAACCAAACGCTTAGACGAATAGCTCGGGCATATTGTGAACTGGATGGCTTGATGACTGCCGTGACACCGTTGAGAACACTGTTCAAAGTAATACATTTTTGATTTGACATGAGGTTGTTCCTGTTCCTGAAATCAGGGCCGTTGATGGTGTAGGGAATTGAGAGGTCACTCACTTGTGCATGTGTTCCACTCCTGTGAAGATCATAACACCGTAAGCAAGACCGCTCTGTACCAGAAAATGTAAGGCATACCTGAAATGAAGCACAAGGAGAAGAGGATACCAATAAAACGAGTATGGAAACTGTGAAAGTCAGTTTGAACAGGACAGAATTGCATTTCTGAATAACATAAGACAGACAATCCCATATAACCCATGTACAAATCCCAGTAGATCAGCAGTTTCTGAAGAACTCAGATCAGCCCGTACCAACCACCATGCCACGTTCAAAGTCCCTTAAATCACCCCATTCTGTAGTTTGAACTTCACCAGATCTACATGCCTTGAGTTGCTGCCATGTGACTGGCTGGTTAGATATTTGCGTTAATATATATATGCTGCAGTGTGCCATCCGGGGTGTTTTCCTATCACTCCAATGACCCTAAGCATGACAAGTGGCCAAAACAGGCTTATAACGGAGTTACTGAATGATATCATTGCAACTTTGACTAAATCAAGATAAACAACTTAATAAATGAATTACATTGTCTACGCTTTGTTCATCGCTTGCTTGCACTGCATGTTTGGTTTTACGTTATCTATATTGCAAGAGGCGCGACAACTAGCAAATCCAAAATAACTCTAATGTGTGCACAACATGTCTAACAATGCTGAACAGAAAGTTGTCACAAAATTTAGTAGACCTACATAAAAGGCTGTAATCGACGCTATCCAACAGAAGAAACAGGGTGACTACATTTCTTCCATATGGAATTGTTTGGATTGTGACAAAAGTGGGCGGTCTGTACCAGAATAGAGCAAGAACAAGCTTACACAATGCCAATGCAATGGGAAAAAGAGAATTTTCTTTGAGGGATGAGGCAGAAACAAAAGATGAGCATTTTGCTTTGCAAAAACATGTGCTGATGAATCTCACAAAACAACACCTGGAAGAAAATTAATGAACTGAATGAGTGGACAGTGGAATGAGTGTGTCGATAGCATATCATCTCAACAGAACAGCTGACGGTCTAACCGGGATGGGAAACCCCCTCACACACTGCCACACAAATATAGAAGGCATTTGCTTGATTCAAACAAGTACCACACATTAGCGTCTGCTATATCTTGGTAAACGTCTTCTTGCTGTCATGTTCATTGCATAAGGACTTCCTGTTTGATTTGGGTAGACTGACCTTTGCTCAGAGAGCTGTGTAATAGACTGCTCCCTATGGTCAAATGTCTTTCAATAAATGCAAGCTTGAGCATGACTCCACACTAACGCAATTTGTCACACTTTCAGCTTGTGACAAAAAAGTGATTTGATTAACTAAAATAAAGACAGACCAAATTGACATAATGTTGAGGTCTAAAAATGCTTTTACTTTGCACTTTTTTCATTTAGTACAAAATACAGTAAGTGCAATTGTTTTATTACAGGTTTTCTGAAATGTTATGTTTAAAAATGCAAAGGTATTATTTAATTAATTAAATAAATATGCACTGATTTCATACAATATCAGAACAGAAAATGTAAACATTGGATAAGGCCAGGTTCAAAATTATGTTTCATCTGTTGACATTGAGTTAAAGTTTTTTACAAATGGGATCTCTTTTTATTGTTCTATAATCAGAAAACACTCCATGTTTTCAATGTGGCTTCCAACAATTTAATCCCAATGTATATTAATTCTTTAAACTAAGGTATGAAGAGTATTTTTGTTCGTCATTTTGTAACCAAACATTTGAAAGGCTTTGGAAAAGGTGGTTGGTTTTCATTAAACTATTAAACTCAACATTGAAAATACAAATAGTACCAATGCATACACATGTTTTACCCGTTAACTATCAACTCCTTCCATGCATTTCAATGCAGTTATGTTAAACTCTAATTTAATTTGAACTAACACACACAGCAGCTAAGTTGCATGGTTCAGTCCTGACAAACCAAACCAAACCAAGTGAGTTCTTACAATAATGGTGTGTGGTTATAGAAGTGTACAGATCAATAAAAAGAGGAGAGCATCTCTCAGTTTCCACCATGCAGTGCACAGCGTAGCTTCAGAGGAGACTCTGGTCTTCTGCCAGTAGTCCATAGCCTCATTATAAGCTGAATGACTCACTAACCGACTATCAATTTTAGATGCTATAATGGATCTGAAATATATGAGGGAAGCAGACAAACACTCACCAGCCAAAGCAGAAGAGGGCCAAATAGAAGCCCAGCAGGGTGGCAACTACATGGCGGATGAAGGGACTTGTCTTACTAGGGTGCAGGTAGAGTCTGAACCAGAAAGCCGTGACCAGGGCGAACAGCTGGCACACCACAAAGTTCACCTGATGAGAGACACAGAAGGTTCATTGTGAGGTGCTCAAGAAGAAAATTCAGAAAGCAACACAACTTTCAATCAAACTCATCTTAATAGAGACCAAATCAATTAGAAAGGTTCTTCAGACAAGCCTAGGTCTGTGACCTAAAAAATAAACTAAAATACATTATAGGATAGGAAAATCAAAACTAATCTCCATTTGAACTTCAAATGTGTGTCTTCAAGTACATCTGGATTATGGCTTAATGCTGAATTTAAAGTATGTTGACATGAACACAAGATAAATGCATTTGTGAAGAGGATAGTTCATGTCAGTGGATGAGAAGAGGGAATTACATCATAACAAGCTCTCAGAACAGGGCGGGGGAGGGCATCACTGTTCGGCTGCCAAGTTTCAGCTGTTAATTCCTGCTAGTAAATACCATAACTACAACATTACGTAGCGAAAACAGCATGACAGATGATTTCAAAAGCATCAAAGCTTCCTTCATCAAAGGCATATACTACTTAATATCCAGTATAGCAAAACAAGTACTTTCAGAAACCCTTCCATACATCCGCTCAGCCTTTGCAAGACACAATGTCCTTTGAAATTGGATTTTGTGACAAGAAAGCTTGGATTTTTCTTCATGCCCAACCACTCTGCAAAACTATTTCAAGTGATAAGAAAAGAAACAGCATGCAGTTCACAAACCAATGAAAGTGTTTTCTCCTACATGATGTCACTGTTTACTGTACAAAGTCACGTTACAGTCTTCTGTGCTTTATACGGATAATCTGCGGAGTTGAATCGCTCACTCTTTCTTTAATTTCAGGAATATTTTACTTATGCAAGATAACCCTTTTTTGTGAGCTATAGTGTAATAATCAAACCAATACAGCACGTGTATGGTGGCACACTACACAGATACAGAAATACTAGAGCTCAAGATCCTGATGATAAATGAGGTGTATATGTAGTATAATATGCAAAACAGAGAAATAAGCATTTAAATCCAAACCCTTCCCAAGCATCGCAAGTATTAATCAGGAGTTTCTCACTGATCGTGGGTGAGAGCAGAGAAACGCTTGTCCATTACCTAATGGACAGTTTATATCAGTGTTTAAGCAGCTTTTCTGCCATTGTGGAAGCTGATGAGGCGCTGGTTATGTTCGGGATGGGATGATAGATGTATACAACTTACTGAAATACTGGCCACTATAAAATTTCTGAAATAACCACAGTTAAATAAGGGCATGAATCCCCTAAATTATCATTGTGTGTTTGTATGGAATGTGACTTAACAATGGCCTGTGTGCTTTAGGTATTCAACTTTGGCTATCGTGACCAAAGTAATATTACCGGCAGCGACCAAAGCCTTTTTTAATCAGATCAGTATCGACAGAAGCGTTGTGTTTTGTATTGAAAAGCTGCTTCACAGAGTGCCCTTTGGGCTTGGCTCGTAACGCAATCCAGTTTATGGAGCTGTTAAATATGGGTCACGATATTTTTGACTTGTAAAGCTTTTGGATCTTTTTAGGTTTATTTTGGGCTTGATGTTGTTTGTGTTTTTTCTGGCAACCCAAATGAGTCAAGGCTCAAACCTCTTTCCCTGTTTGCACCGCACACACAGGAGACACATCTCTAATGCGCGTTTAAATACGTCATTGACAACTAGTTGCTCAGTTCGGTTCAGGAAAATATCCCATGGAAATAATCAAAAAAACTGTTTTAAAAATATAGTATGCTACATTGTTGACACCCACACCTTGGTTAACTTCAAATTCAAGGACCTTTCAAGGACTTTTCAGGTCCAATAGCCTCAAATTAATGTACTTAATGTCCAACAACAAATGGTGAGGTACCATCTTAGTAGTTGTGTCGTGCGAGCGTGAAAGTCATGGCAGCGTACAACACAAAGAACCTCATGTGGGAGCCCCTTAATGTAACATGTGTACACGCGTAACTAACGTAAATCAAGCAAACTAGTATGAATAGGCCACGAAGTGTTGGCAAAATAACACATTAGCGGAGCGGAGAGAATAACATGGATTTTTTTCCAGAAAACTTCTTGCAGAAAATAAATTCAAGCACTTTCAAGGACCTGTATCTATGCACGTTTATTTTCAAAAAATTTCCAGGTCCTTTCAAGAAGGATTTCAAGAACCCGTGGGAACCCTGATTGGATCACAATGTGATCGCAATTTCACATGTTTAATTCAGAAAGATTTGACCATTTATCACATCTGTTTATTAACTTTTATCTAAAAATGTCTTCTAGTTTTAGTCAATGAGATTTCAGTTCATTCATCACTCTTGAAATGGAAGGTCGATTCAAGAGCATTGCATTGTGTGATTAAACTACAGCACATTTAGCTGAATATAGAAGGTCATACAGGTATTGTTTGTTTATACTCAAACAGAAAATATGCAAGTGTGCAAAATATACATATTACAAAAACAAACCGAATAGCTATTTTTAATATATCCTCAGCTGTGGAGCAACAGACACATTATTTCTCCCTGCTGCTCAGTGGCCTTCTGTCTAGCTCTCTTGAGTGTGTGTGTGTGTGTGAGAGAGAGAAAGAGAGAGAATGTGTGTGAGATAAAGCAAGAGTGAGGTCATCTTCATGTGCCTGCTGCCATGCAAATGAGCTCCAGCTCAACAAAGATACAATCCGTCACCAGCTTAAAATAACTCCGCCTTCCCGACTCCGCACTGTTTTATTTATCGCTCACTCTCCATTCATTTTACTCTAGTTTAGTTCCCTTATTCATTTTTACTTGACAAGGACAAAGCATGTCCATTACAATAAGCATGGCCCATTCCATCACAGTCTCCATCTGAAACAAGGATGTTTGAGTTTGAGCACTTTCAGATATTTTACGCCGGTGATTGATTATGCTACTTGTTTTGTTTTCAAACCAAGCTTTCATTTCAATGGCAGATCATCCGACACATTTGTGCTGTAGACTGACAATTAAAAAATAGAGACAGTGTGTTGCAAAAATCATATCCCCTTGCAGAATCCTCAACAAGGCATTTCTATGGCAGAGTAACTATATTCAGTATTCTAACTATATTAGAAATGACAGAACATTGCTTTACAGAATCTAAATCGTTGAATTAAACATTTAATTCTTGTTTTTTGTGTGTTTTCAGTTAGCCTTTAGTTAGTAATCTAACAGCTATAGCCTTTGAACATGTGTTTCACTAATAGTCAAATTAAATATTGAAATAACTTCAATACCAAATACCAAAAATAAATGAATCAATAAAAATTCATTGGGTGATACAATTCTGCCATGGACAACAACAGAGTATAACTTAAAGGGTAATTCCACCATGTGGAGACATATGTATTGAAAGTGGGTCATATATGTAGTAGAATAGTATAATAAATTTCTAATTTGGCCGACTTGGCCGATAAAAGGCAGAAAATGGTTAGAATTTGCGTGTGTGCGCCTCATGACACCGAAATGTTTGTTCTTATTCGGTCTGGTTATTACCGTTTACGTCTAAACCTGTTCCCTATTGGCACCGCGTTTCGGTACCCAACCCTATCCATAATGCATCCGTCTGCTATATTCAGTACCTTCGTCCATATTTTCTAAAAGTTTCTGCCAGTGAAAACAAACGCACTGGCACTGATCTGTGATAAGTCTTTTAGCACATTAGGTCCAACCCCCTATGGGCGGGTTTGACAGGGTGGGAACTAGTGCTTGTAGTCTTTACAGAAATCCCCTTCCTCTTACACAATGATGATGTTTGCGTCATATAGGAGGAAGTGAAAAAAGGTAAATGGCGGATTTCTCTCATCTCAGGGGAAAATGAGAGAGTGTTGCACGACCATTCAATAGTATGACTGGATTTCTAACAATGGAAATCTTAAAGCAAATGGGTAGAGTGTCCCTTTAAGTACAAAAAGTGACAAAATATAAAATGTTCCTCGCTATTCTAAAAATGGCAGAAAATGTTCTGGAAAGACAACAATAGGCATTGGGTTTAGCATGAAACCTTGGGGAATGTTACTGAAAGTTCAATCAGAAGGCTTTTAGTTTGTTTTCACTGGTCTATTTCGGTCATTCCCTCGAGACACCGCTCATCCCTTCGGCCCCCTTCAGGTGCTTGTCACTTTCGTTCTGAATCTCCTTGTCTGAAATGTTCCAACTGCTGGAAAAGTGTCCTGCCTTGAAGAAGGAACCTCACGCATACAGTATCCTTAACGTTACATGCAGTTATACTGTACTGAAACAGCCACTGTTTTCAAGTCTGCTTAAACAGGTCAATAATTTTATGGGCCATAAACAATAGCTCATTGGCTGCTTCTTTGTATCCCCACGCTTTCTGTATCACAGGAAGCATTGTTATTGGCAGGATGAATCTGATGCGCACACACACACACACAACTGTACTGTAAGTAATTGTGTTTAGGCAGATTTATTGAGATGATGCGCCTTTGCCATTTTTCTATTGTTACATCTCTAAAAGCTTTTTCATAATTGAAATGACATAAACCGGCGTTTGTGGTCGCTTTAGAGCCATTAAAAAGAACCACAAAATTACAATCAATTAATCTGGGACATTAAATTCAAATTAAACATAACCTTTCTTGGCTCTAAAATTCACACAAAACAGAGAAGCGCTTGGTGGACAATGTTTCTCTTGTTTTATCAACCAGAAAGCAAAAGCGAAAACACTAAAGTAACAGCAATATATGATGAAACAAACATTGACAGTGTTTCACGAATGATGCAAGTGAGCATACGCATCACCTAAAAGCATTAAGCAAATAAATCGTTCAGTACTGTTTAAGCAGCAGCAAATCAAGCCAGTAAATAAACAATCTACTACACATTGTTTCTCTTAGTAGCATGGAAATCATCTGTTATTTAAATTGTGATTAAATTGTATAGAAAACGATCAAAGAGCGCTCATTTCAGAATTTGTGAATCTGTCAATTACACAGCGCAAGTTTATCTGGACAATTGCCAAAAATGTATGTAATCAAGGACACTTTTACACTGCACAACAAAGCTCTTACTGTATTTACATTGTGTATTTGCATTGTTATTTATGATGAAAGCATTTGTGAGAGTGCAAAAATCATGTTGCAATGAGGAGATCATTGCATTCACATGATCAACAGAGTGTCTGTCATCTGCTCAACGCTCATCACTGCAACCTTTCATGTGATAGGAATAGATCTAAATATAATGCTATAATCAACACTTTTCACGATTTGTTAATCTCGACAGCTGTAAATGTAGTAAAAGTATTCGAGAGGGTTACAAATATAATACTTGTTTAATATGTAAAGATGTTGGCCAATCACAGCAGAGGGCGTTTACACTGAAATCTCACAGCAGACACGCCCCTTCAAACAGGGCTAAAAACAGGGTAGGAAATAGCCATTATTTCTAAATCTAAACAATAATAATTCTAAAAAAAACACATAATAGAAAATACCTTTTGTTATTCACAGAAGAAAGTAGGGTTGTCAACCTATGGCTGCTTTCAAATGCTCTTGTTCGTGTTCGTTTGAGCGCTCCCTGGCAGTCAAAGGTTTCTATTTACAGTGTGTTTTTACAAGCGTTGAGCATTGTAGCCAATCACAATCATATCTGTTGAGTGTGTGGACACAATGCCTTACAAGAGGTGCTAGTCAGTAAGTTAGTCAGAATCCACTTAACACTGCTGAAAAGGTTTTGTTTTGTTCAACGCAAGCCACGCATGTACGAATCCTTTTATTATAACCAACAAAGTGTAAATCACGATGTAAATCAGAACAATTAAGACTGCTTTTTTTGTTGTTATAACGGGAGTTTTCAGAATTTAGTGAGCTTGTGCTCAATCTTTAGGGATTGAGAGTGAATCTAAAGTGAAGGTGAAAAAGAGTTTAGTTTTCGTGCTGCTTAGCACACTGCAAAGTTTCTGGATTGACAAACATATTTAAATGTGTGTTTTAAATTGGAAACTGTGATTATTGACAGTGATAACCATGGACGAGACAAAACGGGACAACTTTTTAAAGTACTTAAACTAACAGTTTTTGCTGTGGTATCAAGAACTGCAAAATTTGACTGGTATTTGTAGCAACTACTGAAATGTTGGTACTGTGACAACCCTAGAGGAAAGTAATTATGGTTTGGAACAACATGAGGGTGAGTAAATGATGACAAAAATTTTAATTTTTGGATGAACTTTTGCTTTAACAGCCTTTCTCATTATAGATTTATCACAAACAAATAAATCAATCAGCAATATTTAACATGCTTTGTCTGAGATGCCAAATCTATGAAATTATTTCTAAATAGCATGAGTCTCATCATCAGTAAAAACACAGAGACAGAAAGAGAGACACTGATGACAGATTTTGTCCCCCTTTGGCTCTAAACCATCTCTCTTTGCGAGCCATCTGGCTTTGTTTCCACAGACACCTTCAGCCTTTTAGCTGAGAGAGAAATAAATGAGGAAAGGGACATTTAGGAACATAGAGAAACAGGGAAGGACTTACTAAAGGTCAATATTAAGAAATGGTCACTGTGTGTGCTGAGTAAATATTTAAGGAAAATGTAAACCATCCTTTATATTTGAGGGGAAATGTGTACTAGAATGAAGGGCGAGTACTAAGTTCACATTGTACTAAAGCTCAAACATGAGTTTCTAAATGTGACACCATTAGGATTTGGCTATTAAAAAGAAAAAACAAACATGCAAAATATAGGTTAAGGAAACAAAGACAACAACAAGTCTGGAGGCAAAAAAGTTCCTGCAACAATTTGTTCTGGGTAATTTTGGTGGAAACACGAATTATAACTGCCATAGTTAAAATAATTTCTAAAATAGATTTAGTAAGAATCATCAAAATTTGTCAAAATACCAAGATTCCTGTTAGTAATTGCTATAAGGTGAATGAATCTATAAATCTGTATTTACACAGCTTTAAATAGCTGTTTAACTGATCGTGATATGCCGATATGCATTCATTTTCTTCATCTGTATCTTTTAACCTTATCTATACTCCTCTACATATGAAGTGAAACAACATGTACTGTAAAACAGCCAGTAGCCTTGTAGATAGCACCAACAATCATTCACAAAACAGACGGATGACAGACGGAGTGAGTAGTGTTTTTTTTAGTGTTTAGTAGTGTTTGTTTTTGGTCACTGAAATGGAAAATTGACCCACAAGTCATGTTTACAGTCAGTATTCTTGGCTACGCTCACATAGTTATTAGTAATCACGCAGCATGGCCTTTAAAGGTTAAAAATAGCATCAGGTGCATTTAGGTCAAAAATACCTTGAAAAGGAACGATACATTGAATTCAGCGGGGAAAAAATGTCATACCACTGAGTAGTCTAACCTGGCAATTAGATCAAGATATGGTTGGAAACGTGGTTATCCAACCAGCTTAACTAGGCAAAACAGGCATGGTGGTCTACTAGCTTTAACCAGGTTAATCACTTTAAACCAGCTTGAATCATGACCGGCTGTTCCATTTCATTAACTTTAGCAATGGGCTAAAGAAGCTTGAAAACCTTTGATACAGACTTATATAGAAGAGATTATTGGTTGTTGCATCATCCTTTCACGACTCGTTCAGATTTGGTACAACAGCCCTATTTTGGTTTGTGTCTTATTAAATAAGGCATCTATTCGGATTGGTCTAAAAACGGCCTTAATGGCCTTAGGGTTATTTAACACTGGCAGTTAATTTTTTTTCCTCCTTGGTAGAGAGCGCATTCCATGGGGAAATTATTCATTTTTTTCTTTTTCTTTTTGGTCCACACTAAACAAACCAAGCGAACCGAACTACAAGTGTGAGCCTTAGAATTAAAATCAAACGCTCAAAATATCTAATTTGAATGTGTGAACAGGGCCATTCCAACAAGTGGCCCTACATATTCCTTATAGCCTCAAATGTAAGAACATACACTCACCTAAAGGATTATTAGGAACACACCATACTAATACTGTGTTTGACCCCCTTTCACCTTCAGAACTGCCTTAATTCTACGTGGCATTGATTCAATAAGGTGCTGAAAGCATTCTTTAGAAATGTTGGCCCATATTGATACGATAGCATCTTGCAGTTGAAGGAGGTTTGTGGGATGCACATCAAGGCCACAAAGCTCCCGTTCCACCACATCCCAAAGATGCTCTATTGGGTTGAGATCTGGTGACTGTGGGGGCCATTTTAATACAGTGAACACATTGCCATGTTCAAGAAACCAATTTGAAATGATTCGAGATTTGTGAAATGGTGCATTATCCTGCTGGAAGTAGCCATCAGAGGATGGGTACATGGTGGCCATAAAGGGATGGAAATGGTCAGAAACAATGCTCAGGTAGGCCTTAGCATTTAAACGATGCCCAATTGGCACTAAAGGGCCTAAAGTGTGCCAAGAAAACATCCCTCACACCATTACACCACCACCACCAGCCTGCACAGTGGTAACAAGGCATGATGGATCAACTTTCTCATTCTGTTTACACCAATTCTGACTTTACCATCTGAATGTCTCAACAGAAATCGAGACTCTTCAGACCAGGCAACATTTTTCTAGTCTTCAACTGTTGGTGAGCTCTTGCAAATTGTAGGCTCTTTTCCCCATTTGTAGTGGAGATGAGTGGTACCCGGTGGGTTCTTCTGCTCTTGTAGCCCATCCGCCTCAAGGTCGTGCGTGTTGTGGCTTCACAAATGCTTTGCTGCATACCTCGGTTGCAACGAGTGGCTATTTCAGTCAAAGTTGCTCTTCTATCAGCTTGAATCAGTCGGCCCATTCTCCTCTGACCTCGAGCATCAACAAGGCATTTTCACCCACAGGACTGCCGCATACTGGATGTTTTTCCCTTTTCGAGCCATTCTTTGTAAACCCTAGAAATGGCTGCGAGTGAAAATCCCAGTAACTGAGCAGATTGTGAAATACTCTGACAGGCCCGTCTGGCACCAACAACCATGCCACACTCAAAATTGCTTAAATCACCTTTCTTTCCCATTCTGACATTGAAGCAACTGCCATGTGATTGGTTGATTAGATAATTGCATTAACGAGAAACTGAACAGGTGTTCATATAATCCTTTAGGTCAGTGTATTAGGCTCACTGGAGAAATAAGTTCAACTTAACTAAAAATGGGGCTGTGCATAAAAACCGCTGTATGATTCAGACATCAAATTTTACCAGTAAGAGTCAAACTCGGGTACATGCGTCTTCAAAGCGAATTAATAATGTATAAAGACGCTCACCTCAATAATTCATGAGAATGTAATACATCACTGATACTATATAAAGGGAGGTTAGGCACTCCTTTGAGCACTTCAATTAAAACAGGAAGACATCCACAATCACTTCAAACCACTCAAATGGTAATCAATATCATGGCAATAAGTGATACTAAACCTAGAGCAATTAAGCTATCTGTGGCATTACCAGTCAGGTTTAACAATGATAAAGAGCCTTGGCAAAGATTCCTGGCAAAGAGGAAAGAAATGCAAGACACTGATTCTTAAGCTGTTTCTCTAAGCTCTGAACCTCAAACTGAATACTGAATCACAGTATTACAGTATTTAAATTACAACAAAATACACCCTATTCAGATGCATCAACAAACAATTACATAGCATATGAATCAAACATTTTGATAACACATTTCACCACCATTTTACAAGAACCACAACACAAAATGTTTAACTCGGATGCTATATAGCTGTTTGTTGATGCTTTTTTATTTGCCCATTTCAGGCAAAGATGAAATTATGAACATTATGAATCTGATCGTGGAATTACCATAGTACAAATGTCCAAAAACATTGTAATACGTTGTAACTTTTTGGTAGTTTTTTTGTGCGTGTGTGCAGATTTTATTTAAAATTATTACTACTTGAAACAGAATTAACAAATGCAACATGCAGAGAAAAAGCCTACCAAACTAGAAAGTCTAAAGTGCAGAATGGCTAAACAAATTCAATTAGTCTCGCTGTTTCTTCTTCTTCTTTTAAGGCCTTTCACAATTTTATAACAAAAATATAAAGAAGATACCAAGGACATGAAGCCCAGCACATCCACAGTATAGTAAATGCCTTTTATTGGCTGAGCTACACAATTTAAATGACTCACCCTACAGCAAAACTGTCTCAATTGTGCTTATGTTTTATGATACAGCAGCTGTTCCATTAACAACGCAGGGGGTAAACAAAACTAGTTCCATTTGATGACATGTCACAGCTCAACTTGGGCCTCACATTTGGTTTCTAAGCAACCGACTATCCAACAGAGCACAACTTCACCAAAGGGAAGCAGATCGGCTTTGAGGAGGGACATTAAACTCCACTGACAGCTCCTGTGGCAGTGTGGAATGCTGTTCTTTTGAGACTGCCAGTAAGAGGCTTGACGCATTACTTCTACACAAGGAGCGATTTGGATCTCAATCTCCCATCACACCCATAGGAACTTTAGAGACTCATTTTGGAGCAAACCAGTTCTGGATTTCCAAACCTATTGGAGATTTATGTCTCCAATGATGCCTGCCAGAATATGGGCACTTCAACACCTTTCTCACACAGATTGGAGAGCAGCTCCAGCACAGTTGCATCATGTTTTAATAGGCATCACAAATGGGTAGATAGCTAATGAATAGCAGAAGTCAGAGTTTAATTTATCCACAGAGTAAACAGAACAGAAATCACACACACATAATTACATAATAAAAGATTATTGAAGATACATTAAAATGGAATGTATGTAAGCTGATATTGGCTTATTATGGCCAATACCAATAACCAATGTATTTTTTGCATTTGGAAACCATTTCAAATGAAGCAGCTCGGCCTAATTAATTAATAAAACTGACAAAATATACTCATTTACACAAGGTGGATTATGTTTAAAAGATTCAAATCTGGAATTTACAAATCCACATATATAATCTAACGAGCTCTAAACTACTTAACACTTTTGTCAAATTAGAAGTTTATAATCTTAAGAATCTCAGCTAAAGTCCAAGATTTTCACTACACTATTATTGTGGCCAAAAGAATTCATGATAACAAGAATATCACAATATTGAAATAAAAACTAAATAATTGTATGCTTTCAGTCAAAATCATTTTTAATTCTTTTTAACATATTTTGTGTTTTCTCTTTTTTTTTTTGCTTATGAATTAGGCCACCCTTAAAAATATTCTTGTTTGCCGTAACCCGACCGACCCTGTCAATTTAGGGCCGACCCAATTTTTTATTTTTTTTTCCTTTTAGTCCGACCGACTTGCCGGTTGTAACCTGCGTTCAGACCGACCGATTTTTTTTTTAACTCTTCAAACTACTAATTCAAATTCAATAAAATAATATTAATTATATTTTAGTTAGTATTGTGAAAGATGCTTGTGTCTACATAGCCTACAAACGTAGGCTACGTTCTTTCTTTTAAATAAAAACCCGTGGCGTCATAGTCATCCGATTATGTTTACACCATTGGTTTAACGTTACGCGTGTCACACTATGGCTTGTACGTTTGCTCGTTTCATTCAGTGTTCCCGCTTGGTACCCGGTATTAAAAGGGCAACGGGGCTGAATATCAACCATTTATATATATAATAATAATAATATTAAGCAATTTGTCTGTGATGCATTTTGCTATTCGCAGTCCAGAAGAGAGAGCGATCTCTCACTCGGAGCCACAGCGCGCGCAGCACGACAGCCCTGCTTAATGAGTGACAATGAGAACAGAACGTGGTTACCTACACTTTAGATCTGGGATATTATTCTAATTGTATTTTAGATTTCCGCTTTCAAAGATTATAAAAAGATGATATTTGAGATGAAACCATTACATACGCATTCTGTCTAGCGCAACTTCCTTCCCTTCACAGCGTTGCGCTGTCATTTCTTCCTAAAACCCAAACGTACCGTCAGAATCAGCACGATCGGTGCACTCTGTACTGTTGCTAAACTGCGGACGCGTTCAATCATTAAAAGAGCTATTAAAAGCACAAAAGTCTGCGCAAGAGACGCTGTTCACGACGCGCGACGCGCGCTCTGAAATGCACTAAAACGAACGAGACAAGAAAAGTAGGCTATAGCCTCATTTTGGGCTTCATGTGCGCTTCTAAACTATCAAATATGCATAAAATATAAAATGACCTGCTCTGAAATTCATTTAAACACAGTTTATGTCTTAATTGGACGTAAATAGTTGGGAGAAAATTATGGTGCATCTATTACAGTAGAGTTCTGCATTCGGTCTTAAAGGGGCAGTAGTCTAATAAACGTGACGATTGAGCCAGTAATGCGAATCAAACAACAAAAGGCTGATAAAAATCACTCACAGCTCTTGAATGAATATCTTAAACTTTAATAAGCATTAATTTAACTATGATAAACTATGCAGTGTCATTTTACATTTGATTAATACATTAAATTTCTTTTCAGACAGAGCAACAGACTTAACTGAAAAGTAGCTAATTTTAGACCTTCCTGAAATTAAAGCACTGTGTATATAGGTTAATTTGTTTCTTTGTTTAATTGTATTCTTTGTTTGACCATGTGTTTGTACTTGTTTTTGCCTATCTCATGTATATATGCACAACAAATAGATATTTTATACATTTTGTGACTGGCCTAAAATTAACACTAGTGGTGGATGCACAGTTTGAAGACCCAGTCAGTGACGTCAAAATATGCTTTTTTTTTTTTTTTTTTAAATTCACGATCACAATGACCAAAATTGTACTTTTTTTTTTACACTGAATCTTGAAAAAAAAAAATATAGACCTACCTACCGACCCTTTTTTTAAAAAAAATTGCTGTTACTGCAAACCAAAATATTTTTAAGGATGGCCTTACATACTTCGATATTAGGTACTCGATATTCAATACCACTGGGAAAATATATTTTAATTATTTGGTTATTTTGTTGCAACATCTTACACACAGCACAGGGAGTCATTGTTTGAAATTCCGAACTAAATTTACAAAAATAGACAGCAAATAATCATAGACAAACGAATGCACAGATAAATACAGGAATATAGAGACAAATAAAACAAATTAAGTTCACCTGAAAAACTACTAGCAAAAAGGTACTAGCAAGCTGTTGAGAGGCGGCTTTATACACGCAACACTTATAGATCAGTGGTGTGCACACACTTTAGGTGTAAGCGTAAAACCTTTGGAAATGGGTAAAATTATGCGCAATACCCACAACCCCACTACGAAATTCATGCCCTGTAAGACTAACACTTTTCAACCAAATTCAAAGATGAGTGAGAAAGAGGAGGCAGGTGTGTCAAATTGGAGAGGTAGAGAGATCGTATCGGGTATATCGATACTGCAGAAAAGAGTAGGCCTCTTGAATCTATTCAGATATTCTAGTATGAATACGTATTGAAATGAGGCATAGAGAGAGTTTGTAACCACTGCAAAAGTGACAAAAAAGAGTGTATAATACATTTTTTAACAGAATCCAAAATACACGTGGGGAGCAAAGTAGAGAAATATCCCTATATATAATAGCAGTAGAGCGCGACAACACTTTTTTTGTAATAAAAAAAAAGGCAGATGGAGTGGCACAAAATTACTTTCACAATAACGGTCATTGTGTGAGGTGCTGAAAAACAAAACAAAAACAATAAGTAGCACCTGTCGACATGTGTACACAAAGCATTGACAAAGTAAACATATATGTGACACATTTAGAAAAAAACTTATTTATAGGTATTAGCCAATAACCCGTCAATATATTGTACAGCACCAAAAGAAACTTTGAGAAAAAAAGAAGTCAAAGATTATGCAGAAATCTACTTCATGGAGGAAAAGAACAAGCCTGTCAAGTTGGGCCAGCCAAACTTGCGTGTGGCACCTGTCGTGTCCCGTGGGAATCTTGTACTCTGTAATTCATTTCGCACCTGTGTTACTCTCTAGCACCACCAATGCAAATATAGCAGTCTGCCAGCAGATGCCTCCTCATCTCTGCTCCTGGGCTAAATGCATTTCTTCCTGATTTACTGATTCACTTGGCAATCCATCTCTAAAATAGGTCCCAGCAAGTCAGCAAATCCAACTTTACTTGCAGGCAGAGATAAGAGGCTGGAGTGTGCCAGAAGTGTTCCCAAGATAAAGTCACATTTCCTCCAGAGCTTTGCTCGTGCTAACCTCTTAGAGAAAACTTCAGTACAATTCATGATAGCCCCCGCCATATTCATTTCTATTAAGTCTTTAAATGTATAATTTATAGTTAATCACGTTCGTATTGCTAAACAAAACAAGGAGCTCATGCAAATTTAATGAAAAAAAAAACTCTTTTATGTTTTGTATTTTCCTTTCTCCAGGCTATTCTGTACAACGAGGACAGTTCGAAAGATTGGTTGTGCTTGTCCTTTTTAGCATTTTTGCTATGCTTGGTGGTATAGCTTACCATCCAAAAAGGAGCAATGTAGCTATCAGATTCAAAAAGGTAAACAAATTAAGGAAGTACCTTGTAGTGTGTCACAACTTCCAAATTCCCTCATGTTTAATGTCCAGGAATGTAATTATACAACTGCAAAAACCATCTGCTAAATTTGGAGCGATCTGCTCAACTGAGCGTCAGAATGGGAAAGAAACGTGATTTATCTTTGAAAGTAGCATGGTTGTTTGTGCCAGCTGGGCAGGTCTGAGTATTTCAGAAACTGCTTTTCTACAAGGGTTTTTACGCATAACTGTCTCTAAGATTTACAGAGAATGGTCAGAAATACAAATAGAAAAAAAAAAAATACACAATGAATGTCAGTCACTAAATCCACACCAAGTCAAACCTTATAGCAGCTGAAGACACACCAGGTGCCACACCTGCCAGCTAAGAATAGGAACGATTCGCATGGGTGTGGGGGCACATTTTCTCAGCACTTTTTGGCCATTGTTTACAGTACAGGCTAATAATTGTTGCTGACAATGTTCCTTCCTTGATGACCACAGCATAACCATCCTCTGATGCCTACTTCCAGCCAGATATTGAACAATGTCACAAAGCTCAAATCATTTCAAACTGGTTTCTTGAACATGACAACACTAAACTGAAATGGCCTCCACAGTCCACTTACATTACACTTAAGTGTACTTGACTTATACTGAGAGAAAAGCAAGTATATTTGTCCTGTTCTTGTACTCAATCTTTTGATCCAGAAATACTTAAAAGTATAATTAAGTATTCAAAGTATTCCAGTCAAAAAGTAAACTACTAGTATACCCATAAATTCACTTGCAGTACACATGAGATACATAATTATGAACTAGTTGTGCACTTACTGTTACACTTATAGTAGACTTAAACATATACTTTTATGTACTAAAAGTGGGCCAATTTAGTCCCAAGCGGTATTAAAATAGTACACTTACAAGTTTACTACTAGTACATAGTGACATTAGTATACTTACTACATAATGTATACTTAAAAATATACTTTTTAAGTATACTACATAAAATGAACTTGAAATATACTTCTTTTTCGTAAGGGGTGCCATCATGTCAATATGGACCAATATATCTCTGAGGAATGTTCCCAGCACCTTGTTGAATCTATGCCACGAAGAATTAAGGCAGTTCTGAAGGCAAAAGGGGGTCAAATCTGGTACTAGCAAGGGCGGTAAGCGGCCGGTGAGTGTACTGTATATGTGCTGTAGAAGTCAAAAGTCAGTGTGATTTCAGCTTATTTAAAAATTTAATGAATACAAATTTGCCATATTCCCAGTGGAAAAACCAAAGGATCATGTGTAGGGTTGCACAATTCTGGGAATTTTCAAAGATGGAAACTTTCCATGGGTATTAATGGGAATTTTCAAAGTTGAGGGTTGGCTCTTCATGGGGCACTTAAATATTTTTAAATATTATATAGAGGAAAGTATATTTTAGCATAATCTTGACTAAAACAACACTGACACTGTGCATGCCTCCATCACATGTACAGAAGCCCAAAGCACAAGACTATTGAAGGCACACATTTGAGGCTGTGGACTAAACAAAGTGAAGTAAGTTTTGATGATATTATGGGGAAATATATTTATTAAATGTTTAAATTGCAAATATCACATACAAATGTATTCATCTAAGCAATGCTGATAAGTTAGATGCTAAATAAGCTACCATAATTTTATTTACCACATAAGGCAGATGCTATGCTAGCTACCTCATGTGACTGTTTTTCTCAGCCTTCTGGAATATGCTTTCAAGATCATTCTAGTTGTTTAGCTAGTATTACTATTTATGTATCTGTTCATGCCATTGTATTAGTGTTCTTACTTGCGTTTGGCCGATGGATAATATTATCGTCCATCGTGATGGCTGACAGACATCACGATGTTTAGCCGACACATCGCGTCGGAATATTTCCAAAATTCCCCAGCTTAACTTCCCATGGAAATTTCCCGGAAACTTTCCGTCCCTTTGAAACCCTAATCGTGTGACACGGAAGACTGGAGTATAATGCTGAAAATTTAGCTTTGCCATTACATAGGAATAAAATACATTTGAACATATAGTACATGTAAAAACATTTTAAGAAATAGTTTTTACTGTATTTTTAAACAAATACAAGCAGGTGAGCATACAAGAAACTCGTTTTAAAAACGTTTAAAATCCCTGTGGAGAAATTTAATGGGGACAAAATACTTCCAGACCCAAGTTGCTAAAAAAATGCATGGACAATACTCTAAAATGAAAAATAAGCAACAGGGAGCATCTCAGAAACTGTAACATCCATTGTCCTCCTGTATATAAACCTATAGCTGTAGAATCTAGACCGAAGCAGCTTCACTCGATTTCAAACACTTCACCAGACACAAAAGACTCCTGTCAGTGGCAGCAGGCTTCAGCTACGTCCCTTTATGTTGATCCAGCGATCACAGCTTCCTTGGTCAGCTATAAATAACCTACCATTCAAGCATGCCCTGCATGACAAGCGGCTGCTATTCACCCTGCCTCAAACAGAATACAAAATTAGCAGAACAGCTAGCCAATACAAAACCAATGCAAAACTCTCAACTCTAGAAAGGGGTGATTATTAAAAAAGTGCCTCTGCGATTTCCTGTTAATTTCAACGCCTCATTTTGGAAGCCGTCAAAATGAGAAAAGTATTTAAACATCCGCCATTAACATCAATGAAATGTGGAAAATGCAGCAAGAGGAACACGACCACATTTGTTGCGACACATGTATGATGACTTGTCAGTTCTCCGATGTAAGTTGCAGCTGATGAGAGTGCACTTAACTAGTAGAGCTACTACCTAGAAACGTAATGTGTGACCAAAAAAATCCCAAAAAATAAGGTGTAAATGACATCACATGGAAGACTAGAAATGGGACTTTGAATTAGGCCTATATTTTTAGAAAATCCCTTTTAAATAGACCAATAAATAGATATTTAAAATGGTTTGTTCATGTATGTAGTTAAATGTATTGATAAATAAATAAAATATTTTGAACTGTAAAATTAATAAAAGCATTTACAAATAAAGTGGTGCAGGGATGATGTCAAAACCCTAGACTAATGCTGCCTTAACATGCTATCGTAATAATCATAAATACTAGTTTAATTGGACATGAACTCAAGTCAAAATTTAAACACGCATTTTCCTATGGGGATTTATAATGGGATTTTTCAATTTCAATTTAAACAAAACTTGACGATACTTGAACGTTTTGTTCTACAACATAAACTGCACACACACACACACACCTCAAATGTTCTTATCAACTTACATTTGTTTTCAAAAAAATAATAACAGCTTCAAAATTTGTGTTTTCGATATGAAATTTACGCTGTACGTTGAAGTATCGTCAAGTTATGTTTACTACAGATATTATTTTACTCATAAATTGAAAAATTCCATTATAAAACCCCGCAGGAAAAGCTCAAGGGAACCAGTGGCGAATTAGTCATCCGGGTTGTGCTGTCATCCCTACACATTCTGAGTACAATCCCATAAATACATACAATCCTTCAATATATTGACCAAACAATACAGATTTATTAAGTACATAAAGGCTGGTGATTAAGAGGGAGATTTCAAGTATTTCATGAACTAAAGAAAATCCCATGAGTTGGAGGGTGAGGGAATTTCCCAATTCAATAGAGTTAGACGTTTTACCAACAGAGTTAAAAAGGCACTAAAATCTGAGAAGTGAAGGCAAAGCCAAAGAGAGTCCAGGTGATAGAACCCAACAGACCAGTAATGGGACACAAATAAAAACCAGAATGTATGGATGAACCAGAATGACACCAATCACACTCAGGTCCAATCGAGGCCATGCGAGACCAGTGGGCACTACAAACCACCTTACACTGTATAAATCATTTTACTGATGTATTTTATGGCATAGAACAAAACTTAAGCTTGTGTTAACCACAGACATTATTTCAGGCATTTAACCAAAAATCCATTGACTTCAAAAATGCAAAATCATTTCTGAGTTTTAGGACTCATTCCCGCGGCACTCTATTGTCTCGGTTTCTTTCTTTCTTACTCAGCTCAGATATCAGCTCTCCCTTTTTTAAATGACCATTAATGTCTCCATGTACCAGTTTTCTTCAGTGCTATCTGCAATTCTACGATTCACCTGGGACAAAGAGCATCTGCTAGAGAAGACAATGGCACGCTGATCCTGAAAATGCTCTATACGTGTTCTATACCTTCAACAGTTGGACTTCAACCAAGCTTTTTCCATCTCATAATGAGCCTACAAAAGGAAAATGACTAAACGTAATAAGGTGTTTTTTGCAAGAACCTCTAAATCAGATCACGCATCCAGAAAAGTGCACGCTGACAATTCCCACTTTACGAGCTGTAGGATTGGTTGCTAGGATACATCACTGCCACAGTGGCTGGCAATGAGACTGACAACAAGTCACAAAGAAAGAAAGGCGACTAAAATTGGATCAATTTCCTTTTCATATCAGCCATGAGTCATGACACGCAAAATAACAAAATAACCTGAGCATTGTCAGCAACAGATACCATCTTGAATGCAGCAAAAGATGCCGTCTGCTCTTAACAAATACAGAAAATTGCTTCATGATGGTCTAGCATAACTTGACTTAACATTTGGGTGTTTACAAAACTTAGAAGAAAAGGTTCAATAAAGAACCTTAAAGGGTTCTGTCAGGCACTAATAGAACATTTTAGCCTAGGGGTTCATTATTTAGTTTTAATGAATGAATTAATTTTGTTTTAATCCATTTTTAATTGTAATTCAATTTTATGAATTTAACCGCTCGTAAACATACTGGATCACTAGAAAGAAAAAAAAATCATTAAAGAAAACTATTGCAATCATATGCAATCTGCAATCAATATGCAATATGCAATCATTTAAGACATTTCTCATTTTATAGAATGAAATGTCTAAAAACACAGCATAGACATACATTAAAAGCTGGATTCTCACTACAGGGGGACAAAATAATTGGGGGAGATCGGAAATAAGAAAAACATTTAGAGTTCAGGAGCATTTTCATCATGTCCACGTGAACGTGTGCTTGCAAAGATAAAGGCCTCAGACCTGTGCATGAGCAGATACAGTACATGATGCACACTCGTGATGCCTCGCGCACACACAACCACATGTTCATTCAATTCAATTCAAAATAGCATAATGAGATTTCCAAGCCTAAAGAATTTTTTTCAAATAAAAACTGAAGTGCATAAGCACAGATCAATGAGGCCTATGATCAATAAGTTCCAAAAAACCTGTCCTAATTAAAAGAAAATAGGTTGACAAAAAGATTTAATCCATATTTGGTGATAATATAGCATAACAAGTGATTTACAAGCAATTTTTAAAAGGCCAGTCATTTTGACCGGGAACATCAAAGGAGTTACAGGGTTTTCAACAAAGTGTTAGGATTAAAGGCCATTGCACACTGAGTCCGAAATTTACATGTGTTTTTTTTTAGTATTCATGATTCGGTGGCTCTGAATTGTAAAAACAGCTTTCAAACACCATTCAAACTGCTTGCTAAGGATGCGAAAGACGCAGAAAATTGATCCTCAAATCAAGAAAAATCGAGAAAATCAAATTTTTTTTATGACGGACGAAAGTTTCGGAGGCAGTGTGCAAGTGTGATTGACATAATGTGAGGTCATATTTATTTCTGAATGTGCGAAAATTTCGGCAGCGAATTTTGGAAGGGCCTTGTGTGCAAGGGCCTTAAGACTGAACGTAGCAAGTAGGTCAAACGTTCTCTGTAAAGTAAAGCATAATTGTATAATATGGCGTTTAACTTCAATGATTCAACAGCTGCCTTCAAATTCATGAGCGGAAGTTGTTTTGAAACAGTGGATTTATCCTGTTAAAGCTGATTCAAAGTTTGCATCACTTCACTTACGGTACAAAGTAGTTTCCAATTTAATATTTTACTTAACCATTGTGGCAAGCAGGGCGGGGGCGAGAGCTGTGGGAACGGAGCGAGTTTCTCACGGAGGAGCTACGGAAGGATAAAAAGAGGAGTGACGACAGTGAAGGACCAGAGAGGACCAGGTCTGGACTATTTATGTTGCGTTTTATTATGTTTATACACGGTAATCGAGTGAGGGGCTACCGCTTTACTTTGTTTTGTGTTTATTGATTTTGTGATATTAAAGTTACGTTGAAACATTTGCCTCCTTCTTCCCTGAACCTTTAAAACTGCTACTACAACCATACACAATCTTCACCTTTGTCACCAAGCGATTTGGCCTATAATTTTAAAAACTAAAATAATTGAGACTGCAGACTTGTACTGCCAAAGTTAAACATTATCACCACTAAAAAAACATGCCTTAAAAGGATAGTTCACCCAAAATGAAAATGCTAACTCTCAAATTGTTCATTTCTTCTGTTGAAGGCAATCAAAGATATTTTAAAAAATATTGGTAGCTATTGACTTCCATAGTAAGAAAAAATAAATAAAATGGAAGTCCAAGGCTACCATCAACTGTTCACAAGTACATCTTTTAATGTGGGCCTATGCTCAGAGGCTGCAATGAGTAAGACGCAGTCTTTACTCATACAACAAAAACTTGAGAACTATAAACACCATCCAATCATTCCTGTTCTTGTTGAACAAGCAGCTTCATTGTCTTTGGTCACTCTGGATGATGTCCCTGTTGGCTACAGTGAAGTTATTTAGAACAGGCATTCCTGTAAGCACTCCTCAAATGTTCCTTTAACATGCTCTGAAATTCACACAATCTATGTGTGAAAATTCAAATTAATTACAGATGTACTGATAGAACCACTTGTACCAAAATAACATTGCGAATAAGAAAGAAAATTCTAAATATTTTATCATATTTTGTTAAATATATTTTGTGTTTGGAACAACAGTATATTATGTTGGGTGAATTCTCTCTTAAGAGTGCACAACAAAAACAACAACAGAAGAAAAATCCAAGAACTCATCTCCCTCTTATTCAAGACGTCGTCCTTTCTGGTTGATGAAATCAGCAGTATTGACAGTAAAAATATATGGCTCTGTCTCTTAACGACTGATTTTAATGACAGGCCCTGGAAGTGCTCAGAAAAGAGGGAACAAGAATCAGCCAGAAGAAAGACTCGGTACATAAAAGTTCTCACACCCACAACCACATCGGAGAAATGACATCAAACATGTAGATTCCTAAAAGGTAATGAGATGAAATTGTTTGTGTAATTGCTAGGGTTATTTAGAACCAGTTCTATTAAACACACACACATATCTCAGGTTATCCGGTTTTATGGGTACTCTCCATATACATAATAATTTTTATCCTATAAAAACTGTGTATTCTATCCCCTAACAATAAACCTACCCATCACAAAAAACGTTCTGCATTTTTTACATTTTCAAAAAGCATTACCTAGTATTATTTATGAGCTATTTTTCTCATGGGGACTAGGACAAGAACTTCAGATATTGTCATCTTTGTGGGGACATTTTGTAGGGTATGGCTGAACCACACAAACACATACATTTTTTTTTTTTTTTTTTTTAAGAGTCTGAATTTGCAACCAAATTCAGCATTATTCAGTGTATTGACAGTGTTTTTGATGCATTTATGTTTATTGTTGATTGTAAAGCACTTTAAGCTTGGTAAAAGCACTTTATAAATTAATTATTTTAACTATTTCAGTTAATAAAAATGATTTCTAATAGTTTTAGTTAACAATAACACCACTGCAGCCAATCCAAACATAGTAATAATGGTGCAGGGTAACTGGGTAAGTGGTTTAACTGTGAGGGGGAAAAAAAAAAATCAAACTGCATTAATTAAGTACAACACTACAGTACAACACTCCCATAAGCAGATCTCAAGCAGAGGCAACTGGTCTCAGGAGATTGCCCATTTAGAGAGAGAAAGAGTGGCCTATACCTCCTCAGAACTGAAATCAGAGCTGCGCCTCATGCTCCTGATGTGCTGAGCGACAAGAGACATTGCTTCCTTACAACATTCCACTACAAAACATATCAACAGGTATTGAAGAGAAGCCAGTACAATTTCTGGTGTAAATTGATTTAAAAGTTTGTGCATGAGTCTTCTTAACCAAGTGTTGACTACAAACACTATTAAATTAGGCTCATGTAGACTTATTTAATTTGACTTGCTGAAAGTGTGCATCTACCTGTACATGTATGGATTTTTAAAACACAATCTACCTTATTCAGAGAGCAGTGCCATGACAGGGACAGACTGTGTTTTCAATGGTATCCGCTGTAAAAAGCTGTATAGAGCTCCTAGATAACTTATAATTTTGCACAGCTCATATTGTCTGGGTGTTTTTGTCTACTGAAATTCCTTGGCAAGATCATTTTTGCAGTGTTTTGTCAGCAGAACAATCCAAAAACTCAATAAAACATTGCAACCCACTGAAGAGGTCTATGTCTATCCCTTACAGCGTCACTTTCATGGGCTTTAGGACCCATGAGCTGATATCCTCACAGCTGACCGGGAAGTGACAAGGCTATTTTAACATTAACAGTCTCAAATTATAGTCATGTTACAGTGCAAAATGTTGAGCCCAGCCTAGGAAGGAACCCACATCTTATGTAACCACAAAGAGATCTACATAACTTCACCCCAGTGTTGGCTAAAGCTCAGGAGGTAGTAATCCTGACAGCTCTGACTGAATTATTGATTCTCGTCACATTATAGGTTTTGTAGGCTGATGCCTGCCAAAATCTCATTCAAAAAAAAGCTGGAGAAGAAGCATGCCAACGACAGAGCAAAAGGCACTAGAGCTGCAGTCAACCAAATGGACTTACAGATCAAAAACCACCTTGTTTGCTTGGATTTCCATCCTTGATTATTCTTGACTATAGGTTCATTAACATATCTAAAAAGTTGTAAAGAGGTTGAACAGGTGGGTGTTTCAAAAGAATTGCAAGAACATACACAATCCAGAATGCCTGCATTTCTTGACTCAATCTTGCCTGGACTTGCATTACGAGTTGGGCGGCAGCAGCTAAAGAGATCAAATAAGTTGAAAAGTATGATAATGTGTGCAGCGGCAAATGCAATGATGTCGACAAAGCAAAAGTAATGTTGTAAAATATTAACAATGAAGTGACTGGTAGAGCTGACACTGATAAAGGTCTTGCCATCCATGTCTAAATATCTGCATCAACAACAATGTGAACTCTAATTACGTATTTACCAACCTCTTACATCGCATTGATAAAATTTGGCTTTCAACAACAACTGTACTTCTTTTCACTAACTGTCATGGCAGTCGGAATTTTAACTGCTAAATTTGATGAATATTTTTATAGTGTAACAGAGCAGATTGTGAACAGAGGCTGTATAACTCTTGTTTAGTGGAGGGTTATGAAAAACAATGACTTAACCTGAGGCACGATTTATCCAGAGCAGAGGCATTATTAATAATTTATCCATACAAGAAAGCTATAATAGGAAGATGATTCCGGCAAACACAGAACACATCTGCTGAAAAGGTGCTTCAATGTATATCCAATCAGTATGTCAATGGACAATAAACAATTTGTTTTGTTTAGTTATAGCCTTATAAGTTAGTTCTCTAGAGATTTAGGTGCCGTGCCATCGAAAAAGTCAAAACTTGAGGGAAAGAGCGAGTTAATGAATCTTTTTAGTGTGATTCAAAAGATTCGAATCACTTGGATGAATCAAAGTCCCCGCTACTTAGATTGTAAATCGAATGTACCAGATGATGGCCATGAAAATAAAAACGTTTGGTCTTTTACAAAACATATACACATTTCGAAGTAAGTTACTTAAAATACCATGGCCTTTGATCTTACATAGGCTACTACACGCAAACGAGCCCTGAATCAAATAACGTGGAAAATAATGGGGAACCGAAACATCTCGCGTCTCGCGCCCTAGTCCCTAGAGTGTTATTTTGCTTCATGACTTCATGTTACAAATGGTTGTATTTAGGACATCTGTAAATATAGTCTCTTCTTTTAATTGCAGAACGTCGCTCTAGCACAGGCGAAATCGTGACTATGGCGCTGTTTCGAAACATATCGAGCTGCCTACATAGACATCATCATCATGGGGTTCAAGAGCGCTCGCTTGCATGTTAGACTTCTCTGAAAGCGCCCAAATGCTTTTCAAAACAGATAACATACATTATAATTGGTTTAGCTAGCAACATGTGTTGCTAAACCAAATATGTTATCTGTGCGACTCAGTCACCCGACAATATTTTGAGTACAGGAAATAAAAGAAGGGTAACGGGCGTTATGAAACACAAGAAAACTGAATTTTAAGCTTGTTATGTTTTACTATGAAATATCGTAGTCAAATTCTCTTATATCATGCTGTTGTCGGTGGCAGATGTGCGCATCAAATGTGCTAACGTTAGATACAGCAAACGACTCCACACACTAGCTAGCGCTCTTTGCTAGGCAAAACGACAAAAGCGAAACATAAATCCCAGTTAAAGTGACAGTTTACCTGGTCCAGTGGCAGATCAATAATCTTACTAATTGGCTGCAGCAGTGTGGCGCCTGTGCAAGACGTAGAAGTGGCCATGATTCAGTCCAGCTCCACTCCCTTACAGTCAAATCGCCCAAAACACTGTCCCTCCTGTTTCTCTCCTTCTCTTCCTCTCGTTATGGTGGATGGGTGTTGGGAATGCTGTTTTAGTGTTGCTTTCGCGGACTGTCAGCGCTGTTGCACTGCCTGAACATCAACACAAAGCCCATGTAGGCGGACTGACTCGCCCAACCCCTCCATTACATCAAACTACTGCTGGCTGCTCAATCACACACACACACACACACACACACACACACACACACACACACAGCTCAGAAGAACTTAACTGCCACTCCCTCTCATTCATCCCTTTGCCACAGCAGTACACTCATACTGATTAAAATATATATATATATATATATATATATATATATATATATATATATATATATATTAAATTAACATGCACATGAGACCAGACAGATCATGAAAGGGTCGTCCCCTCATGGCCGCGGCCATGTTGACATCACATGACCATCTGTGTCATGTACATTTTTTTCGGTTTATGATGATAATAACTTCTCTGCGTTACGAATCAATAATCAAGTACAAACAATCAAAAATACAAATTAGTTACTGAATCCAATGTATGTTCCTGAAACTTCCGTTTTAATGGGAGATGGAGAAAAATTATGTGGAGTAGGCCTACCTTACTTTTCCGATACACATGAATAAAAAAAAAAACTTTCACACTTTGAAATAACTTAACATCAACGAAAATTAAAACTTTAGAACAATGTCTCACACATATTACTAACCGAATTAATGTAATGAAATTATGTATATTTGGATACGGATACCCAACAACACATAAAATGAGAAAATTGTATTGAATTGCATGATTAATTTTGGAACAGAAATAGTAATTACATGCCTGACTTCTGTGATCTTAAAAATCAGACCCAGAACCAAGATTTGACCAACATGATGTCTATTCTAAAAACGGTTCTTATTGTGCAGTGCAGTAAGAATTACAACAAGGTCACGAGGACCAGACTTTTTTTTCCTGAAAAAAATATTTTTAGTGCATTGACATAGAGCTGTTATGGGAATTCCAACAAACTCCTTGATCCAATCTTTATAAACAATGACCCCTCAAGTTCAAACAAGATGTTCCTGCTCAATTCATCTTCCAAAAATATTCACAGATTGTGCTTTTGCTCACATCTCTATAGCCTCAATAAACTCCTAATTACTGCTTATTAATGGTTATTAATGTATGTGTTAAGTTATTGGGTAGAATTAAGAGATATAGAATATGGGGATGCAGATGCATCAAAATGCATTAGTGCTTTATAAGCCTACAAATAAACAGCCAATAGGCTACCCTAGAAATGTGTACCCTAATAAGCAACTAGCTGATAGTGAGAATTAGACCCTAAAACAAACCTTTACCATTTAATTGTAATCAGAGCACAATGGTCAAATTGTTTTGTTTGTAATTAGTACTTTTCGTATATCAGTTATCATTTTATTATATGCTCAGCATCAATGAGTGGACTTGAATGTAGAGAAGAAGCACTCGACTGCAGATAGTGCCATCTACTGGTTATGTTAGAATAAATATCCCTGTTTTATCACTTCAATGTGTCATTTATTACTTGTTTTTAATTAACAAATTTGTTAGACAAAAACGTTTTATAAAATGTCAGAAAGATATTGTTTTCTAAGCCTACGCCTAACAACTGTAGGCCTATAGCAGTTGCTGTTTGTAAATGAAAACAAAGGCAGATCATTTTTCAAAGCATAGTTTACATATAGCCTACTGTAATTCAGGTGATTTGATTTCACACAGCTTAACGTGCAAATGGCAGCTACAACCTGTAATGTTCACTTAGCCAAGGCCTACTATTAAAATTGCATGCAAATGTCAGTCTGACAGCGCATGTCCATTTTAGAGTTCCAGGATGTCCATAGCTCTAAACAACTCCACCAGTAACGTCGAATTGCAACACCACCTGGACTTTTGGCTTTTTTGCTCTGCTGAACAGCGGCAGACATACAGTATCCACACTGAGTGGCTGTAGAAAGACTCGTTATTCATTGTGTCTCAGTGTCTGGACGCACAAGTTAAGCTCATACTTCACACACAGCTCAGGTTTAGCTACAGTACAGGAAAGAACAGGGTTGAAACTATATTTCTGCTAAATTGTTTAGTCCAGAGGTCATTAAAATTGGGTCCTGGAGGGCCGCTGTCCTGCTCACATGCTTGAAAGTTTCTAGTATGCCTAGTGAGACCTTGAGTTGGTTCAGGTGTTTAATTGGGGTTTGGGACTAAACTCTGCAGGACAGCGGCCCTCCAGGACTGAGTTTGGTGAACCCTGGTTTAGGCTAATAATTTTTTTTTAAATAAAACCATCTCACCAATAAACCTATTTTGTTATTTTATTTTTATACAGTATTGCTTATAGTAGTCTTTCTTTTATAAAGGCAGTGTCAATATAACTTAATAAAATGGGTTTCATGTGGAACAAATTAACTGGTTTCAAGTGAATATTAATTTAATATGTTTGAATCAACCTGACTCACTGGAGAAAATGATCTAATTTTGCAGAATAACAAAAAACAACTTACATTGAATTAAATACAGGTAAGTGGATTTTGGTTGTTTTGTTCACATTTTTAGATATAAAAATGTTTTCAGGATCAGTACCTGCTGAAAAGTTCCTTTTGACCCCACTAAACAAGTTATCAACATTTTCCTACACTCCATGATGCTTTGCATTAATTCTTTTGAGGAACATTCATGGAGTTGCAAACAATTAATGAAACCGTTTAAAGTCGGCATGAAATGAAAGTTGTGTCGAGTCTTTTCTTTCCAATTGTGCCGTTTATTTCAGAGAGAAATGGCTTCTCGAACAATAAAATCGATTGGATGGTTGCGGTTTGCTATTGTTGTGATCTCATGCGCGTAACAGGTTCTCCCACCCTTGCACCAATAAACACGATCAGAGAAGAGATGTTGCTGTAGGAAGAAGTTATTTTGAATTGTTATATATATATATGTGCATGGATAAATCATTTATAATAAATACTGCAATATTCCATAAAAAAAATATTGATTTGATTTCAGGGTGACTTTAACTTGACCCATATCTTACATCAAATAAGCAAAAGAAGTGAGACCAAGTAGCAGTTCTTGCATTTTATTTGACAGAGTACAAATAGAACTAGTTGGTCCGATCCAATAAAGATACAAAAAGTATACATAAAAACTAAGAAAATAGAAAAGATGTAGGAAAAAGATGCAGTTCAAAAACGTATTATCCAAATCTGGGCCCGTATTCATAAAGAGTCTAAGGATCCTCTCAGAAAACTCTTAATTTAGCTTAAAAACTTTTACGTAGGAGTCTTAGCTTAAGAGCGATTCAGGACTGATCTGAGAGCAACTCTGAGTAAGGAAAAGACAAAAACTTTCATCTTAGTGAGTAGGCGGGGCTGACCCCGTTGCTGTGTATGACACACTCTTTTGAAGACTGTGATTGGTTGGTTGGTTAACT
The DNA here is from genome assembly GCF_988280905.1 of Pimephales promelas. NCBI lineage: Eukaryota > Metazoa > Chordata > Actinopteri > Cypriniformes > Leuciscidae > Pimephales > Pimephales promelas. Next base: position 27,996,387 of record NC_142783.1, read on the forward strand.
CACTGTCAAAGCTATGATTGCAACACATTTCTTCTCCTTCTCGGTCTCACTGCCATTTTCTTCTCTGCTAAAGAAACTCTTAAGCCTCTTAAAAGTCCTCATCCATACTGACAACAATTTTGACCTTAAGACCTCTTTTAAGGGTTAAGATTCTTTCTGAATTACTTTTTTCTTTACTAGGATTTTTTCTTTCATTTTAAGAGTAAACGCCCACATTTCTAAGTATTTTGTCACTAGGAGCTACTTTTTGCATTAAGATTCTTTATGAATACGGGCCCTGATCTTTATAAAGTCTACAGTGTATAAAGAAAAAAGCAGAGTGAGCGCACAACTTTTAGTCACCAGCCTGTTGACAAGACAACAATGCACTTATTTTTCCCCGTGCTTTTCATCATGCCATTTTCTGAAGCAGTTCCTTGTAGGCACAAAGCACAAAGCTACACTGCATTTTGAACAGTACACAGGTGTCTTTATTTTGATTCCTGAAAGTTTGCAAAAGACACAGACTCTCCTCCCGATAGAGGCATCACACCCATGATACTCTGGCCAGCACATCTCTTTCTTTGAGTTGACCTCGGTTGTGTGGGGCTTTGATGTGGGCGGCTCTGGGTCGCATGATGTGGACGGCTCTGGGTCACATGATGTGGACGTCTTGGGAGCAGCTGATGAGTTGGACGGTGTACCAATCCTAACCAGCTCCGACACAAGTGTCTCTCTAAATTGCTTCTGGGTGAGATGGGTCTTATTCTGAGATTTGGACAGCTGCTGGTGGATAATAAAACTGTTCACCACGGCGATATCGATGAAGTGAAAAAAAAAGGTCTTGTACCATTTTTGGGTTTTGTGTAGGACATTGTAGTACCCAATTAGAGCATCCGAAACATCCACACCTCCCATATATTTATTGTAGTCCTTCGCTGCTGCTGGAATTGGGATCTCCCTAATTTCCCACTCCTTCTTGGGATTCCTAACACGCCTGGTGATGGTAGCACCATCATATGCCTTGTGCATTGTTGAACACATTGAAACCATCTTTGAGTCCATCCACCTCACAAAGAGGAGCTTACCTTTCCGAAGCCAGCGCATGGACCCCTTTTGAGCTCTGAGGCTGAGGTCATTGGTCATTGTTCTAGGAAAGCCCTGTTGGTGGGAACGTATCGTGCCACACGCAAGTGTCTTTTTATCCAGCAAGTCCAATAAAAGGCCTGGGCTTGTATAGAAGTTGTCCATAAACACCTGGTAGCCTGAGCCAAGAAGAGGAAGATCCAGAAGGCGGATCACAGAATCGTAATTCATTCCTTTACCTGTGGCCACCGAAGATTTACCTTCATAAACAAAGAAGTTCCATGTGTAGGCACAGGCAGAATCAGCAAGAACAAAGAGCTTGTAACCCCACTTGGTAGGCTTGTCCTTCATGTACTGTTTGAAGCCGATTCTCGCCCTAGTAGCCACCATCCTCTCATCCACCGACAGCTGTCTGTTTGGATGGAAGTACGTTTTGCAGGCATTGATGATGTCAGTGTAAAGGGGCTTTATTTTGTAAAGTCGGTCATAGTCAGGAGTCCCCTTTTTCAGTGCATTCGCTCGATCCTCCTTAAGATTGCAAAGATGCAGATTCCAAGTGATGGCATTAAATCTGGACCTAGACATCACTGATTTTGGAAACGGTAAACTGTAAATGTCTTTTCTGGACCAGTAGTCTACAATATTTTTTGCACCGAGAAGCCCCATGTAAATAACAAGCGCAATAAACGAATACATTTCATGTGCTTTCAAAGGCACCCAAGGGAATTTTGCACCAGCTTCAGACCTCATTTTCGCATAACTATTTGTGTTGGTCACAATGGTGTCTATCACAGAGGTCGGGAAGAAAAGCTGAAATAGTTGTAAGGGGGAATAGATTCTGTCCATGACGACCTGAGGTCCTGGGTTTCGCTTTGGATAAAAATTAGGTAGCTTTGGAGCTTCATCCTCCACGCTGATGTCATTCCAAGTGCCTGTGTCACTCTCCACTGACCTGCCACGTGCAGACCTTTTTCTTACCCGTGGAGAATGAGACGTTCCTTTGGGAGTTGACCTTGGACTCAAGGAATCACCAGCACAAGATGTGGGGGTTCTGGGGGTGCAAGGTGTGCTGGTGGGGGACGGAGTGAGAAGACGCTGTTTTTTGGGGGTTGGCTCACTTTCTGGTTCCCATTCTTCATCACTTGAGCATCTGTAACAAACACAAAATGGTCAATGGTCATGCGCAATACACAAGCCTTGTTTATACTCGACGCAATATACATAATACAGAAATAAATGTAAAACATACAAATAAATTAGTATTTATACTTTTATTTCCTTATTTGTATAATTGTATTTCACACCTTTTTTCTAATGTATTCATTTATTTATTTCCACTTTTATTTATTTCTACATTCATTTATGTATTTATGTTTTTACGTCTACATTTATTTATTTCCACATTTCTTTCTCCGTATGCTAATGAGGGGGCCGTGTTTTTTAACTCGGACACCAGCAATCGAGCTCAGAGTGCCAGTGCTGAAGCTTTGAGGCCACAGTGACACCTTGTGGTGAGTGTGACCAAACGAAACGCAAGAGCTGTGCAGGCAATCACATTTTAAGTCGTGTGTATCGCCCTAACTGAATGTAGGGTAGGCTATATACGGTTAACACACATAGCACACATGAACAGAAACTGCGCTTCAACGGGTCTGATAGCAGACACTTGGACATGAAAGCGCATGAAAGTATCCACTATTAATAACAGTGTGAACACGGTGGATAGGGCAAGGTGTCACTGTGGCCTCAAAGCTTCAGCACTGCCACTCTGAGCTCGATTGCTGGTGTCTGAGTTAAAACATGGCCCCCTCATTAGCATACAGAGAAAGAAATGTGGAAATAATAAAAAAATAAATAAATGTAAACATAAATGAATATAGAAATAAAAGTGGAAATAAATTAATTTGTGAAAAAATGCAATTATATAAACATACTTATTTATTTGTACTCTTTTTTTACGTTTCTTTGTATATTAATTTCTGTATATATGTATTTTTGCTTCTTTACATTTCTTCGTATATTTATTTATTTTTAAATTAAGTCAGCTTTGGCATTCCATATGTACCCGCATGTTTATGATCCTTCTATACACAGAGACATTTGCATTGATGGGCGATCACAAAAGCCTCTCATTTTGTCAATAGGAACACCCATTTGCACTAAGCACCCAGTTTGCACTTGTCTAGAGTATTGATTACATACATTTACAAAATAAGCCTACAATAGCAGAAGTAAGTACTGCTGATGATTAAGGTTTAAACACTCTCCAGGCTTCGGTTGTTTAACTAGTTGGTAGCTGGTAAGTCCCGCCCCTTCAGCGAGCCCCGCTGGACCTCTAGGTTGAAAAATCGTCAATGCAAGTGAATGAGAGAAAAATAATTATTTTCTAATCCCGTTTGAATTTTGCAATGAATGCGAACATATGTTGTCTGTGAATTTTTTTTAGATAATGTTTCGTTTAAAGAATGCTACAATTTAGCTGGTAGAATTTTCATACGGTTAGCTAGACTTTGTGTGAGTATGGAAGCTTGTTTCCGCCACTGAATAAAAAAATAAAATAAATAATTGCGACTTTTTATCTCACAATTCTGACTTTTTTTCTCACAATTGCGAGATAAAAAGTCCGAATTGCGTGATATAAAGTCGCAATTGCGAGTTATAAAGTCAGAATTGCGAGATATAAAGTCAGAATTGCGTGATATAAAGTCGCAATTGCGAGATAAAAAGTCAGAATTGCGAGATATAAAGTCGCAATTGCGAGTTATAAAGTCAGAATTGCGAGATAAAAAGTCAGAATTGCGTGATATAAAGTCGCAATTGCGAGTTATAAAGTCAGAATTGCGAGACATAAAGTCAGAATTGCGTGATATAAAGTCGCAATGCGAGTTATAAAGTCAGAATTGCGTGATATAAAGTCGCAATTGCGAGTTTTAAAGTCAGAATTGCATGATATAAAGTCAGAATTGTGAGATTTAAACTCTTCTGATGGGGGAAAAAGAATTGGCCTAATAAGTCGCAATTGCGAGTTTATATCTCACAATTCTGAGAAAAGATGTCAGAATTTCGACATATAAACTCGCAATTATGTGTTATAAAGTCAGAATTGCGAGATGTAAACTCGCAATTGTGAGAAAAAAAGTCACACTTCTGTCTTTTTTTCTCAGAATTGCGACTTTATATCTCACAATTCTGACTTTATATCACGCAATTCTGACTTTATATCTCGCAATTCTGACTTTATATCTCGCAATTCTGACTTTATAACACACAATTCTGACTTTATAACTCGCAATTGCGACTTTATATCACGCAATTCTGAGAAATAAAGTCAGAATTGTGAGATATAAACTCGCAATTGTGAGAAAAAAAGTCAGAATTGTAAGATAAAAAGTCACAATTCTTTATAATATTTTTTATTCAATGGCGGAAACAAGCTTCCATAGTGTGAGAGCACTTTGTGGACTACAACTCTTTCGACGTGTTTGACCCACCAGCACACGGATCCCGCTAAACATGCCTGTGTCTCTTTCGTGCACCTCACCGCCTTCTTTCAGGGAGAGTCTAACAAACTAGTTCAGTTGAGCGTGGTGAAAACCTTGATTTGTGGAGGGAAAATATGTTATGCGGCGACGTCACATATGCGACGTGTAGTCTTTCTCGTTATGTCTATTCCACAACTGCTAACGTTAGCCAAAGTATCATACAATATACTGTCAAACTCGTTACATGAGAAAATATATTAAAAAAAATTCACAGACAACATATGTTACATTCATAGCACAATTCAAACGGGATCAGAAAATAATTATTGTCTCTCGTTCACTTGCATTGACGCCTTTTTCAACGAGTCCACTTGGAGTTTTATGGATGGGCGGGACTTGAAAGTAGGCTACACCTACTGCATTTACTCTTTTATGATTCAGTAGCCTACTCTTTTTATTCATAAAACATTATTTCTATCATTATTTTTGATACCTGTCATAATAAAACGTGTTGAGTAACCTCTGAGAAGTTATGCTGCGTTCCAGGCAGGTTTTTGAACACGTATTCATGACTTCAAACCACGACTTACGACTTTGTAGCATTCCAGGTCATTCACGCCAAACTACCTGTAAACAAACCAGCATGGCGGACCTTACGGGGCTCACGCGCGGGTGGGAAGTCACGAGTTTGACTGCCGTTCCAGTGCACTTTCACGGGTATAAGGTTGGAAAAACACGAGTTACAGGTTGCCTGGAACGTGGCATTAAATCTGAATTTGTGTCTTGTAATACAACAAATGTCTATCCATAAAGAGGAGGCATAGCCTGCTTTAAATGTATTGAAATTAATAAGGCACATTTGAGTAAACTTTGAGTATCTGTTTGCCGGGCCGAGTTGTCCTGGTTTTTGGTAAATTAATCAAAATATGGTCACCCTAGCTTACGCACAAATTGTGCGGGACATTTCAAATCCACGGAACAACAGATAAACAAAATGCACTGAGCAGATATACCGTTGATATGAAACACAAAAATACGTGTATCAGTTCACAATGTGTACCTACTCTTCAAAATCAGTTTCTTCTTCTTCCTCGTCGTTATCGGCTTCTCCCACAGGCTCCTCGTCGCTACTGGACAATTCGTTCTCCCTCACACGACCGACCTCTTCCAAAACAGAATTACCAAAACGCAGCTTTCGGGTAGCTCTACCCTTTCTAGAAGCCATTGTGTCCACAGAAAGTGCGGGCAACGAAACAATATAGATAAATGCTGTTCAACGTGCTCAAACAAACACTCAACTTAAGAGACGTGCATTTGCAGAGCGAAACGTGAGTGACCTGCAGCGCTAGTCTAGCGAGAACATGAAATCCATGGGGAGGAGTCGGATCCAGATCCAACTCCTCCCACCTTACATCCACTTAAACCTACCCAACTCCGCCCCCTGATCACTAGACCCACCCCTAATCATACCCATCTCCACCCCTTACACACACGCACACGCACACACACACAATTCATTTATTTAAATGGGTTAGTGTTATGCATGTGCTTATATGTATTTAGGAACATATAGTTAATTCACATTATCTCTCCAGTTTAATTTTATGAAGTTAATATTTACCGAACATTGCTGTAAATATATTCGTAGCTTTTCCTTTATGGGAGCAGTCTATTTCCCTCCTAAATCATTCATTTGTACATGCACAGCGTAAGTATTTATATTTTTGTTGGTTGGAATTCTGAACGGGCCACCACGGCAGACCTCTTTGTGTGATCACGAAGGTATAGGCTAATGACTGAATCAGAATTTATAAGCATGATCACGGGAATCAATAACCTAATACAGCCCAGTTGTGCTAAAATAAATATCATGAGACGTCCATCATCAGATGAATGACAGGGAAAAGTTAAGTTATAGCCGCCAAAGCCAGCGCTACCCATGCGAACATGAACACTGTAAGCTTTTCCCTCCAAAAATATAGCCTAAAACTTATCCAAGTTGTCACCCTGCCTATCCAAATGCAAAATTGACATTAACAAAATGCAATAACAGCTTAAAAAGTACTTGGGTGTGTGTTTTATTTTATACTTACTGTTTAATAATGCAATCGCTGCTGTCTGTCCATTGAAGAACATGACATTAGGAGACCTGCACCACCACCTCCACAAATGTAGAGGAGATATAGATGGAGAGGAGATGGAGATAGAGATGGAGATGCAGAGGAGATGAAGAGGGAGGTGGAGATAGAGATGGAAATGGCCCTGAGCCTGAATGCTGGAAGGCCAATGGCTGAGGGAATTCCTGGAGGGACTTCATCAGAGCCAGACACTTCCCAAGATTCAAGGGCCTACATAAAATTTAAGAGGTCTACATGCTATTTTTTATATAGGCTATTTTTTTATATTTCCATTTGTTTTACTTTGGGTTTTTTTGTTGGTCCCAACAGGTTCTGATGCTAATAGCTGTCTTTTGGAGCCTCCTGTCCCAACAGAACCCCAGGCAGTTGCAAGTACCCACAAAAATCACAACAAGTGGTACTATTAAATAGTATTTACAAAGTTTACTCAATCTTTTCATCTTCACATGATGATGGGGATGAAGAAACAGTTTCTTCTGCCACAGAGAGGCACATTCACATTCACATCTCTATGTGGAGTAGCCTAGAATCTAAGTTATCAAGGAGACCGAAATAAACTCTAGGTTTACTGAAGTAAACCTGCTGCCGACCAGGTTAGGTTCACAGAGTAAGTTACCATGGTAACTGACTCTATAAGTTACCTCTCTTTCAGAAACGGGGTTGACTTACCTCCCATTCTGAAACAGAAAACCCAGAGTTTCCCTAATTTCAGGGTTAACATACTCAGAGTTTTCACTTAACCTCCTTTCTGAAACAGGCTCCAGGACTGAGTTTGGTGAACCCCGGTTTAGGCTAATATTTTTTTAAATAAAACCATCTTGCCAATAAACCTATTTTTTTTTTTATAGCCTAGTGCTTATTGTAGTCTTTATAAAGGCAGTGTCAATGTAGTTTTAAATGTTTAACTTAAAATTTGTTTTATGTGGAACCAATTAACTGGTTTCAAGTCAATATTAATTTAACATGTTTGAATCAACCTGTCATTCCAGTATGCAATAACTTGGGAATAAACAGAGAAGAATCACTCGTTCACTTCCATTGGAGTAAATGATCTAATTTTGCAAAAATAAAAAAAAACCTTATAATACAGGACTACAGGTAGTGGATTTTTGTTGTTTTGTTCAGTTTTAAAATAAAAAAAGACAAGTTATTCAGCATCAGTACCTGCTGAAAAGTTCCTTTTGACCCCACCAAACAAGTTATCAACATTTTTCCTACACTCCATGATGCTTTGCATTAATTCTTTTGAGGAACATTCATTTCATGCTGACTTTAAACGGTTTCATTAATTGTTTGCAACTCAATGAAAGTTGTGTTAAGTCTTTTCTTTCCAATTCTGACCTATATTTCAGAGAAAAATGTCTTCTCGAACAAGAAAAAAATTAGGGCAGGACTTGATTTTGGCAATTGATTGGATGGTTGTGATCTCATGCGAGTAGCTTCTCCCACCCTTGCGCCGATCAACACGATCAGAGAAGAGTTATTTTGAATCTATTTTGATTTTTTATATATGTGCATGGATAAATCATTTATAATAAATACTGCAATATTCCATTAAAAAAATATATTGATTTGATTTCAGGGTGACTTTAACTTGACCCATATCTTACAACAAATAAGCAAAAGAAGTGAGACCAAGTAGCAGTTCAGGCATTTTATTTGACAGGGTACAAATATAACTAGTTGGTCTGATCAAATAAAAATACAAAAAGTATACATAAAAACTAAGAAAATAATATGGATATAGGAAAAAGGTGCAGTTCAAAAACGCATTATACAAATCTGATCTTTATAAAGTCTACAGTGTATAAAGAAAAAAGCACTTAAGCGGAGTGAGTGCACAACTTTTAGTCACCAGCCTGTTGACAAGACCCCCCATGCTTTTCATCATGCCATTTTCTGAAGCAGTTCCTTGTAGGCACAAAGCACAAAAATACACTGCATTTTGAACAGTACACAGGTGTCTTTATTGTGAGTCCTGAAAGTTTGCAAAAGACACAGGTTCTCCTCCCACTGGTGGCATCCGACCCATGATACTCTGGCCAGCACATCTTTTTCTTTGAGTTGACCTTGGTTGTGTGGGGCTTTGATGTGGACGGCTCTGGGTCACATGATGTGGACGTCTTGGGAGCAGCTGATGAGTTGGACGGTGTACCAATCCTAACCAGCTCCGACACAAGTGTCTCTCTAAATTCCTTATGGGTGAGATGGGTCTTATTCTGAGATTTGGACAGCTGCTGGTGGATAATAAAACTGTTCACCACGGCGATATCGATGAAATGAAAAAAAAAGGTCTTGTACCATTTTTGGGTTTTGTGTAGGACATTGTAGTACCCAATTAGAGCATCCGAAACATCCACACCTCCCATATATTTATTGTAGTCCTTCGCTGCTGCTGGAATTGGGATCTCCCTAATTTCCCACTCCTTCTTGGGATTCCTAACACGCCTGGTGATGGTAGCACCATCATATGCCTTGTGCATTGTTGAACACATTGAAACCATCTTTGAGTCCATCCACCTCACAAAGAGGAGCTTACCTTTCCGAAGCCAGCGCATGGACCCCTTTTGAGCTCTGAGGCTGAGGTCATTGGTCATTGTTCTAGGAAAGCCCTGTTGGTGGGAACGTATCGTGCCACACGCAAGTGTCTTTTTATCCAGCAAGTCCAATAAAAGGCCTGGGCTTGTATAGAAGTTGTCCATAAACACCTGGTAGCCTGAGCCAAGAAGAGGAAGATCCAGGAGGCGGATCACAGAATCGTAATTCATTCCTTTACCTGTGGCCACCGAAGATTTACCTTCATAAACAAAGAAGTTCCATGTGTAGGCACAGGCAGAATCAGCAAGAACAAAGAGCTTGTAACCCCACTTGGTAGGCTTGTCCTTCATGTACTGTTTGAAGCCGATTCTCGCCCTAGTAGCCACCATCCTCTCATCCACTGACAGCTGTCTGTTTGGATGGAAGTACGTTTTGCACGCATTGATGATGTCAGTGTAAAGGGGCTTTATTTTGTAAAGTCGGTCATAGTCAGGAGTCCCCTTTTTCAGTGCATTCGCTCGATCCTCCTTAAGATTGCAAAGATGCAGATTCCAATTGATAGCATTAAATCTGGACCTGGACATCACTGATTTTGGAAAAGGTAAACTGTAAATGTCTTTTCTGGACCAGTAGTCTACAATATTTTTTGCACCGAGAAGCCCCATGTAAATAACAAGCGCAATAAACGAATACAGTTCATGTGCTTTCAAAGGCACCCAAGGGAATTTTGCACCAGCTTCAGACCTCATTTTCGCATAACTATTTGTGTTGGTCACAATGGTGTCTATCACAGAGGTCGGGAAGAAAAGCTGAAATAGTTGTAAGGGGGAATAGATTCTGTCCATGACGACCTGAGGTCCTGGGTTTCGCTTTGGATGAAAATTAGGTAGCTCTGGAGCTTCATCCTCCACACTGATGTCATTCCAAGTGCCTGTGTCACTCTCCACTGACCTGCCACGTGCAGACCTTTTTCTTACCCGTGGAGAATGAGACGTTCCTTTGGGAGTTGACCTTGGACTCAAGGAATCACCAGCACAAGATGTGGGGGTTCTGGGGGTGCAAGGTGTGCTGGTGGGGGACGGAGTGAGAAGACGCTGTTTTTTGGGGGTTGGCTCACTTTCTGGTTCCCATTCTTCATCACTTGAGTATCTGTAACAAACACACAATGGTCAATGATCATGCGCAATACACGTGCATCAATACACGTCACACGTCGAGTACAAGCCTTGTTTATACTCGACGCGTCCGCAAGAGCGCGAAGGTGTGTGTGGCAAAAATTACAGAATTGCAGTGTGTGCGGTCGTGCGCGTTGGGTGCGCAAGACCCCTTTCGCCTGGCGTGTGCATGGCACTTTTTAATAACATTGCGCGTGGCGCACATCCAAAGATGAAATACTTCCAGCTGAATTGGTACGTCTGTACCTGCATGTTTATGATCCTTCTATACACAGAGACATTTGCATTGATGGGCGACCATGAAAGCCTCTCATTTTGTAAATAGGAACACATTTGCACTAAGCACCCAGTTTGCACTTGTCTAAAGTAATTGGTTACATTTACATAATTGAATAAAAAGAGTACTGATTCATAAAAGAGTAAATGCAGTAGGTTTATTGTAGCCTAGTTTCACTGCATGTAAACTAGTTAAACAACTGAAGCCTTATTGAAGAGTGTTTAAACCTTAATTTCATCAGCAGTGCTTACTTCTGCTAGGCTTATTTTGTAAATGTAACCAATTACTTGTTTAGACAAGTGCAAATTGGGTGCTTAATGCAAATGTGTTCCTATATTCACAAAATGAGAGGCTTTTACGGTCGCCCATCAATGCAAATGTCTCTGTGTATAGAAGGATCATAAACATGCAGGTACAGACGTACCAGTTCGGCCAGATGTATTTCATCTTTGAATGTGGCGCCGCGCGCGATGTTATAAAAAGTGCCGAGCACACCGCCAGGCGAAATGCAGTCCACCGCAATGGCGTCATTTTTGTCGCGCGCACCTTCTCTTGCGTGTATAAACACGGCTTTTAACGCGTGCATATGTAAATCGGATTTGTGCACAATGTAATTTTCATGGACATAACATTTGCCTAAATGCAATATGCACATTTATGCACAAAATCTCAACAGAACACGCAAAAGATCCAACAAGCACAATGCAATCCATGCAAGCGAACATATGCACAAATGTGCGGGACAATTCAAATGCACGGAACAACAGATTTATAAACAAAATGCACTGATACACCGTTGATATGAAACACAAAAATAACGTTAAGTGTATCAGGTCACAATGTGTAACGTTAGCTTACGTACTCAAAATCAGTTTCCTCTTCTTCCTGGTCGTAATCGGCTTCTCCCACAGGCTCCTCGTCGCTACTGGACAATTCGTTCTCCCTCACACGACCGACCTCTTCCAAAACAGAATTACCAAAACGCAGCTTTCGGGTAGCTCTACCCTTTCTAGAAGCCATTGTGTCCACAGAAAGAGTGGGCAACGAAACAATGTAGATAAATGCTGTTCAACTTGCTCAAACAAACACACTCAACTTAAAATACATGTGCATTTGCAGAGCGAAACGTGAGTGACCTGCAGCGCTAGTCTGGCAGCAGTTTAGACGAATGGGCAAACCCACTTCCATAGGGCATAACTTCACTGATAAAAAACAGAAAGCTGGGCGACACGATCTGACCAATCAGAATCGAGTATTCCAAATAATTGTATTAATAAACATAAATTAATTAATAAAAACGTTATTAGCATTTTATATTTTTATAAAAAAAATGTTCCCGTCATAAGCCCATTTCTGCCACTTAAGAGAAAAATGCTTTGAGGATTTATAATTATTACACAAAAAGTATGATAAAAAGATCTAAAAAGCCAAGTCGTAATTATGACATAAAAAGTCATGATTAAACTGGGCATAAAATTTGGATATAACATGAAACAGCAGTGAAATAATATATATATATATATATATATATTATTTGAGGGGGAAAATGGTACAAAATAAAAGTCATAATTTTAAAATAGTTATGACATAATTATTACATTAAAATACAAATGTAATAAAATATCATTTTTTCTCTCACAACTTTTTTGCTCCTAATAATGTCATAGTTTTAACTTTGGCCTAGTTTTTTTTCTCTCACAATTTTAACTTTGTATCTCATATTTTTGACTTAGATGTCATACATTTTTATTTATTTATTTATTTACCAAATAATCATTACTTACTATCTCATTATTTTGATTTTTTAAATTTTATTTCATAACTTTGATTTTTTTTCTTTAGGGCGGAAATTTCATATTGAGTATGTCTTTTGTTATAGTATTTCTGTAATTATTTTGCATATAATATTTCTGTCATTCTACAGCATGGGTCAACTGTTGTTTTTAATTGTGTTTTATGAATAAATAGAGTTGACATTGAAACTGTAAATATATATATATATACATAGCCTGATGTAACATGTAGCAGACTGAACTGTAATATATTGCAGCCTCTGCAGATATATATATCCCTAAAGTAAACCTCCTCAATAAGAAACCATTTATTCTAAGACACACCAGCAGAGGTCATGAATCAACCCTGCATGCTTTCAATCTTCACTATGAGCGAAGATTGTGCTCATAGTGATGGGAATTAATGGGAATTAATGGGAATTAGAGAAAAAAAAACTTGCTCAGCATATGAAATATTTTACAATATTCATATATTAACAGGAGTTAATTTGATTCGGTCTTGATGTCATTGGGGTGATCAGGGGCCACCAATGTGTGCAAACATCCACAAGACATAAACCAAAAGCACAGTAATATTGGCAAGGGTTGTTGAAGGTGTAATTGTCTGAAAATACATAGATTTTTTGAAAGAGCTATAATCACTGTTAAAGGACTATGTAATAATGCATTTAAGACAAAATTTCAGCACAGAAAAAATAAAGCACAAATCTGCAGAAAATGAAACCAAAGCACTGTTCTGCCAATATTACTTTTTTAAAAATATTCTGATCAGTTAAAAATCTCTTCAAATTGTCATACGGAGTTTATTTAACGTGTGTTACTGACAAGGAAGGAGGATAGGGGTTCTTTCTTGAGGCACAAAAGATAAATCTAAAATATTTTAGAAATTATAGTAGTCTTATAATAAGCATAACTTGTTATATTTTATGTGAATGAATAAATAAATAAATTAATTAATTAATACAGCTTATAGTTAGTAGGCTAAGCTGATGTTCTGTCCATTCTTAATTCATTAGCCACTTGCTACTTAAAAATATTAGTATGTGCAGTATTTTTAGTGAGTAATGTTAGAAGCAAGTTAAGCTAACGTTACCTATTAGCGTGCGTCCCCTTTAAGAGGTGCAGGGTGGAGCCGTACAGGAAGTGAAGTGTCAACGCACGTCTCGCCAAAGCAGAGAGAAAGAGAGAGAGAGAGCTACCGACCTCCGCTTTGATGAACCATATTAATAATTATTTCACCCCTACACTGCTGCATAGTGAGCTCAAAATAGAGGTATGCCCAGTGCTTGTTTACCAAGTTCATATTATCCATAGTTATTTATAGAAATGCCAATTAACGACCAAATAACAGCCCTTTGCGTTTGCATAAGTCAAGTTAGACGTGGGTCAGGGGTGCTGCTCAATGTTTATCCTAGCAACGGCTTTCCGTTATTTTCCAAGGGGTTTTCATTAACAATGGGCCCGCGGAGAGCTCGTGCCTACTAGTAATCACACACTACGAGCTAGTGCGCGAGCCGAGCGCCCCTGTAGATTCCGGTAGATTCCTAGAAAGTTACCCAAAATTTGGCACCATTGTTTTATAGGGGCGTGGGCTCATCTCGAACCCCGAGAACATGTTTGTCCATGCTGCTATTGATATGTAGCGTAATAAGTGAGTGCGAAGTGAACGTAATTGAGTTCATATCATTTTTGAACGGATTCATTGGAATGATAATTACAGTATCACGTTATTATAATTAATCAATGTTACGACATTTTAGCCAGAAAACGTTCTTTTTATTATATGTATAAGACTAATATAAGACTCTACTATGTACAAATATAGATATTAATGTCAATTTAGTCCATATACAAATATTATATAAATGTTTAAAGCTATATAATATGCTGAAAATCCAAAGGTAAAAGGTTTTAAATGGTTATTTAAATAAGGGTCAAATATTGCCTGGGAATAAAAAGATAAAACATATTTTTTAATAAGTTAATTATAAATTAATTTGCTTGTATGTTTGTTTGGTTAGATAAATGTATCAAATCTGGTTCCATTGCCAAATAATGAGAATTATTTTTATCAAATTTTTTTTTATTTTTTTATTTCAAGACCTTAAAAGTCATTAATTTTTTTTTGGTTTATCTTTAGTTCTCTGTTTAATTCTAATTATAGTTTCTAAAATATTTTATTTGCTGGATATTGCACGTTGTCTTCAGTTTTAGAATCATTTGTACGCTATTGGGTATACATTCTTTAAATATTAGTACCAGCTTTACAGGAAACAACATGGGTGTGATTTTGATTAATTTCAATTTTAAATGTAGGCTACACTATGTAACTAATTTTTTTAACATTACAAAACTACATGCCTTTTGTCGAAGGACATTGTTTAGATTGTGATTTTGCAGATGAATATGATTCTTCCTCATAGAGAAAGAGAGATTATCCCACTACACTTAAAATATTTACTAATAGGTTTAAAAGAGATAACTAGTTTAGATTGAAAGAACTCAGGCTAACTAGTGTATGACATTACTGTAGTTATACCTATACGCATTAATAGACACTTCATTGAAAATAGCAGCACAGCGCTACAACATAATGAAATGACCCTTTAAGTTCACAATAAATAATGCTTTAGAATGCTTGAACTCTTTATCTTGTTTAATAAAATGCCTTACTCACCTGTTGAGAAATAAAAACAGCATCTCCGCGTTGCTTTTACTCGCCATCTCTGAAAAGCCAGGCCAATGTTGATTCTCGTTTTATTACAAGCTCTGTCATGTTCTCTTTTTGCCAGCAGACTCTCCTCTCACGTTTTGGAACAAGGATTGATGATGTTTTGACCCAATATTTAAATTTTGTTTATTTTGAAAGTATAAAACTGCTTAGTCTACCTTTAAATGGTGCTAAAGTTGATAAATCTCCTCAGACTCTGCTGCCATCTGCTGGTAAGCTGGAGAACTGCAGCACTGGCGTCATGGTGAAGGATGTTTCGAAAGGTCAAGAAGCGCCACAGCAGCAGCAGCTCCCAGAGCAGTGAGATCAGCACTAAAAGCAAGGTCAGTTCACCAGAAGTAATCAAGTACACGTGTCATAAACCAAATGTTGGCTGAATCTCCATGTGTGTGCTTTCTATACCTAGCAGAAAGCACATACTGCATTAGTTATGCTAAATGACATACTTAAAGTAGGAATTGACCCAGTATGCTTGTACTACAATATAATAAAATGGCACTAGTATTATTACTGTGACTAGTATCACAGTATTAGCTCAAAAGGCATGCATGGATTCATAATACAAAAAAAAAGTACAACATGCTATGATGTGGGACCTAATAATTTATAAAAGAGTCTGCTGACTCCTGTATTCCACCTAGTTCATTATAAACTGTAATTTCCCCTTTTACAGTCAGTAGATTCCAGTTTGGGAGGCCTGTCTAGGTCAAGCACAGTCGCCAGTCTTGATACAGACTCCACCAAGAGCTCAGGTTAGTCCTCAATGAAACGCACACGTGTATATTTTTGATTCCGTAAGAGTTCCTGACCTTGTTGACCCTTCAGGTAACGCTGTGTCTGACACGTGTGCTGAGTTCAGAGTCAAGTATGTGGGAGCCATCGAGAACCTGCAGTTTAACATGAGCAAAACCCTTCAGGAGCCTCTAGACCTGATCAACTTCATTGATGCAGCTCAGGTGAGGATCTACAGAAGGGGAAGATGTAACACCCTTAAAGGTGCAGTGAGCGATTTCTAAGAAACACTGTTGATATTTGAAATCAACCCAAACCAAAGACTGGCATGAGATTGGGCTTTCCTAACTTCAAGAGGCAGAGAATTCCAAAGAAAAGGCGCTGTCACCCATAGACTTTAAGTGAGTTTTAGGAAACAAACAGGAACACCTTAGGAACCTTTAGGAACACCTCAATTTTGAGGAGCGCAATCTGCAATTCGGAGTGTAAAGGTGCAACCAATTGGGAGCCAATGTAAGTCTCTCCTCCCCTATCATGTGTGGGCACGCCCCCAACTGCTGATTGGCTACAATATTGTTTAGGTGCTCGGCCTGATCCACTTTAATCAGTATTTCCCAGAAATCTTCTCAGACCTCTAATCTTGCGAACTGTATTTTACTGTAAAAAAATAAAAAATTAATTTTGTCTGCCGCTGTTTAAAAACTTAATCTCATGTATTCACTTTAAACAGCAAGACGGAAAACTGCCGTTTGTGCCTGGAGATGAGGAAATGATTCTTGGAGTGTCCAAGTATGGAGTTAAAGTGGCCTCATTAGACCAGTGTGTGAGTTGACCCAATGTCATTGTTAACTATGAGATATTTGGCTCTTTTTTTTTTACACAAAATAAAGGAGCGTGTTGAGACTCGAGAGAAGCTTGAAACTCATGTTCACAAAATAATGTGGAACTGCATGTCTTGAAACCGAACATCTATCTACTGTACGTACCGCTATGAAATACAGGATTTCAGTGTGATGGCTGGGTATCTGATTTGTAATCGATTCTTTCTCAGGAAGTGCTTCACCGCCACCCGCTCTACCTGATTGTGCGTATGCTTTGCTATGATGATGGTCTGGGTGCTGGAAAGAACCTGCTCGCACTGAAGACCACTGATGCCAAGCAACATGACTGCAGCATCTGGGTGTATCAGTGCAGTAATGCGGTAAGACCTGAAGACAGGAAGTGTTTCTGAGAGCATATCTGATAATGTAACGAAAATATTTACTATTTAATACAGCCAGATCAGAGTCTGCAAAGTGTCACGAGGTGGCGTTAAACATCCTCATGTCTCAAAACACATAACATTACATTTATAACGAATGTAAACAACTTAGAATTCACACTAACGTCGGGCTGAACTGTGCGGTTCACACTACATGACTTGCTCTCAGTGAAATCATGAGTGTTCAAGTTGTTTAGCTGTTCACACCACACAACACAACGTGATTGATCCACAACAGGAGGTAACTCACTACACGAGTTGACAACGCACTACATAGAGATACAACCACGATTGGATGATAATAAGAGCAAATCATTTGTGACTCAATGAGAGCTGTTTCAGTTCTATGGTACGGTCTAAATCCTGAAAATAATCAAATAAATAACGAGTTGACAACAACTCTGTGCCTCAACGATTCTATCTTGTCTACAAACCATGTTTTCTCATGAAAAACCACGCAATAAAACGAACTAGAAATGACGCAAAACAGCACGTGATGTCCAAATTCACAACACGTGAATATGGACGTCAGACAGAAACTAGTGCTGCACACTGTTTGCGCGACGATCTGCTCTGAGAAAAAAGCAAAAAAAAAAGAAAAACTAAGATTTACCTGGTGTCTCAACCCATGCGTTGCTATCTCCCCTTTCACACAGAGATTCCAGAAAATACACGGATAATGTGACCCAGCATTTGATCAGTTTAATGCATCCTTGCTGAATAGAAGTATTAACTTTCAAAATGTCTGCAAACTTTTTGAATGGTTGTGAACATAGAGTACTCATTTAACACACCATTTTTGTGCTCTGCAGGAACAAGCCCAGGCCATCTGTAAAGTCCTGTCCACCTGTTTCGACTGTGCTCTGGCCTCAGAGAAGTCCTGAGGAGTGCTGGGAACGCTCCTGTTCTTCCACCCTCACCGGTTCCTTCAGCAGGACGAGGAAGTCAGTCTGTTCGTAGAAGGCGCCCTTTTTAAAACAGAAATGCTGGAATTTGTTAATGTTAGTACAGCTGTTCGGTCTTTGTTCGGTATGAAAGAGCAGCCATCTCAACCACGTTTACACCATATTCATTAGTCTTACCCAGCATCCTCTTCTCCAAACAGCCCCACCCCAACCCAAAAGTCCAAGTTTGGGCTGTGTCTATTTTTGTAACCTAATTTAATCTTATTTAATGTAAATATACAACAACCTCAGAGCACATTTCCCACCATGGGCCAGTGAATGCGTGATTTCTTGGGCTCTAGTGGGATTCGTGTTAAGTGTGGTACATTAGTGTCAGTGGAACACAAAGATGCTGTAAAACCCAAACCCCCTGCGCCCTGTATCCTACACTTCTGAACATGCCCTTCTTCTGTTGTCCTCCTCCAGTGTCCTGGTCCAAGTGGGATCGGATCAGTTAATACAGTACGGTACAATAAATCAATGCGAATGTAATCTGGAGTTTCTGGAGTTTTTTTCCCTTATCCCCCAATAGATGGCAGTGCTCTTTAACCTATTGAGTTATGGACTTCTGTTTTCAAATGAATACAAAAACATCTCACAGATGGGGGAGGTTATTCATTGTCCCTTTATCTGTCAGTTTCACTTAATCTACCTGAATAATGCAACGCATGAACGGAATTAAAAACTGAGTTTTGTTTTTTTTTATTCCAGTTTTCCCATTTATTTGTACATATATGCATATATTTATATATTAGCAACAATGACGTTTATGGTAAACGGATGAATAGAGGTTGTTTTCATCTTAATTAAAAGTCTTATCTAACAAAACGCCAGTTTAGCTCTCTGTTTACAATTAAATATGCACAAAGCAAAGTCTACATTTATTTACAATCGCAGCCGGCCCGGTGCCGTCCGTATACATTGAGCTACATCCCGTCACTGCCCGAGTTACAGGTCACTCTGGCCCGAGCTCAATCAAGACTAACATGACTGTAATTAAAAGTTACATAACAGACTCTATTAAGTTGCTCTGCAACCACATCAAACACTCATGACATTAAAAACGCTCCTGCACACAATTACTGATGGATGAGCATTTCAAAGCTTTAGAAAGGATTAAGAGAAGTGTTGTGAGGGAAATATGACATGAGGGATTTTAATTTCCCCTGGAATACAATTAGCGCTAGAGAAAGAAAGAGATGCCGAGTTATTACTGGTACAGGGAACACCCATCTGGCCAACCAAAAGCTGGGAGATTCAGGGCACATCCTGGTTGGTGGAAATACAAATAATCCATAACTCCAGACACCTTGAAATCTGTTAAAAATGACAAGGTTTTAGTGCACTCATGCTGAAAACGTGTTCATGTTCTATACACCAAAGGAAGGTAAGAGCTTCTTAAAGAGTTAGTTCACCCAAAAATGAAAATTCTGTCATCATTTGCTTTTAAACCTGTATGACTTTCTATCTAGCCAGGAAAAATTTGAAGAACGTCAAGAGTGCTTTTTCCATAATGATGACAGGCAAATTGTAAAGTGGTCCATATAACACAAGCACTGCATTTCAAGTACACTGACTGAACCCATATGTTGACTACAATCAACAAATTAAAGTTGTGTTTGTTTAAAAAATTACACGTGTCAAGTTGGACGTCATTGGTTTTTCATGTCGAGGCAGGTTTGATTTTTAGCGTATAAAAGTCTTCCCAATCCAAACCTGAATGACTTTTTTTTTCTATGAAACACAAAAAAAAAATATTCTTCAAAAATTCATCTTTTGTGTTCCACAGAAGAAAGCAAGTTACACATGTTTGGAACGACATGAGGATGAGTAAATATGACAGAATTTCCCTTTAAATATTGGTCTGTTCCTCACACAGTTACAGTAGGGCTTCAGAAGACTTTGAATATCGCAAACGAATCTTACAGACCACTTTTAACGTGCCTAACGTTAACAGTCCCCATTTTGAAAAAGCACTCTGCACATTCTGCAGTGTATGTTCTTTTGCACAGTTTGAAAGAACATGAGGGTGAGTTAATGACCGAATTTTCATTTTTTGGTCTATAGCTTTAAGAAAGAACGGGCCAGTTGAGAAATGACAGCGTTCCACAGGCCTCTCATGGCAAACTGCCTACACACTGAAGGAAGGTCTGCAAAAGATCATTAAAACCAATAAGAGCATCTAAATCAAGACCACAGAAGGACAGCTCAGAATTATAAATATCTATACAGAAATAAACCTTCTTGATGCTCTTCACTGGCTCCTTTCCTCTTCCCTGGAGACTGTCAGAGCGCTCAAAACTCCCAGCAGGTACAGAGTCAACATTTCTTTCATTAAGTCTTCCTGTTCCCAGTCCCTTAGCCAGAACAAAAGCGCTCTTATGTCTGTCTGTTTCTCCATCTCTTTCAAATCATCTCTGTCTGTTTCTCCATCTCTGTGAAAATGGGGACATCGGAGCTCCCCCTCCTAGGGCAGACGGCTCTCGTAGCATATTCCTGGCCTTAGCACCATTGACGAAGCTATCTTTCCCAACCGATTCCTCAAAAGTCAGTGATTCTCAGAGTATCCTTCTGCCTTTCCTTGCCAGACGTGGAATGTGGGCAAATAAGACTATATTCACAGATAATGTGTACTTTTCTTCAAAACCTTATGCTATTTATTATGTCTAAAAGGAATAAGGATGTGAATTATCTCAGAGTAAAACCTTCATCTTGGTGACATCCTTCTCAGCATTGTGGTCACGATAAATTAAGTCAAAAGTGCATTTATTGCAACAAACTGTCGTTCTGCAACATCTAGGCCACAAAGCCCAGGTGACTGCTCAAGCCAGGTGAGAGCAGGGATTAGTGGAAGCTCAGTGAGGACACAAGCTTCAGGAGAAAGGGAATACCGATGATGATGATGATGATGATGATGATGATGGTTAGAGAGGACACCTTCCAGCTCAGTGTCCGTGATCTCCGGCCCTTCAGTCCATAATGAATTGCACGAATGTGACAGGAAACGCTCCTCTTCTCATTGGCTCTCCCTCAATGTGGCCCAGCTACAAAAAGATCAAGAGAAAGTGTATTAGAAATGTTGGTCACACTTTACTTGAAGGGGTGTGCATAAGACTGACATGACACCTTCATAACCATGACATATGTCTTGAATATGAAGTAAGGTTTATGCATGTTTATGACAAATGTTTTTAAGTGTCTTTCGCTCAATAATGACCTTTTGAATGCGTAGTTTTTAATTTACTCACCCCCATGTCATCCAAGATGTCCATGTCTTTCTTTCTTCAGTCGAAAAGAAATTAAGGTTTTTGATGAAAACATTCCAGGATTTTTCTCCATATAATGGACTTCAATGGGAACCAAACGGTTCATGGTCCAAAAGACAGTTTCAGTGCTCACTTTCAAATGCTCGCCTTGCTCTGTTCTGTGATGCGCGTTCGTGACTCTCCTGTTCATCAAAATTAATTAATCTTTTCGTTCATTTCTTTCGTTGAATCAACCAAATGACACGAAAAAAGATTTGTTCATTTTGATGAATGAGTTCGAACAGGAGAGTCACGAACGCGCATCACAGAACAGAGCAAGGCGACCATTTGAGCTTATAAAACTTAAACTTTTTTTTTTTTTTTTAAATGAGCGATAGTTTCGCTTGATAAGACCCTTATTCATCGTCTTTGAACAGTTTGCAGTTTGCACTGGAACTGTCTTAAACCGTTTGGTTCCCATTGAAGTCCATTATATGGAGAAAAATCCTGGAATGTTTTCATCAAAAACCTTAATTTCTTTTTGACTGAAGAAAGAATGACATGGACATCTTGGTTGACATGGGGGTGAGTAAATTATCAGCAAAAGTTGTTTTTTTTAAGTGAACTACTCCTTTAAGATGTCATGTTGACATAAACCATAACATCATAACCTGCAGTGTCTTTGTCATGACAAAGACATTCATATGTAAATAGCACTGAAGTCACACAGGTAACACAGAGATTTGGCTTTACCATTGATGAGCCTCCATGGAGAATGAATGACTAAACACAGCCAATGAAAACGTTGTTTAGTTGTTTTCCAGAAAGAGACACTGAACCAGACCGCGGCCCTCAGTGAGTTTACTTATTAACAACCAGCCAGTAATATTAAGGGAAATACAGTAAACTCACCTTTCTTCTCTGGTTCTCTCTCTCATACCACTGCTACTATGTAAAGTGAGTCCTCTAGATAGAGTTGAAGTCTAGTGTGCGGCAGTCAGGATACTCACCCACCACTCATGGTCCTCCTCACCATCCACAACGATGACCTCTCCCTCAGAGAACGTCAGCTCATCTGGATTATCAGCCACACAGTTATACATGGCCTTCACACGCTTCGGCTTCTGCTCGCCACACCGATCAGGTTTGGAAACACAAGAACATGTCACTTAGTATATGTTATGTAAATATGGCATATTAGGTGGTATCCATCATGAATTCATGTCTGGAATTTCCTCTTGTGGTTAAACATACCAGGTAGGTTTTCCTGGGCATTTGGGTAGCGGGCAGAGTTTGACCAATGGTGTTTTGGGGGCCTCCAGGAACTTTAGCTGTTTAACCAAAAAAACAAACAAAATGAAAACAGGAAATGGCATCACTGTCAGAATTGGCTTTTCAATACAATAATGGCAGCAAGCCTTTTATTTAAAACAATCAACTTACAGTTAACATGGTTTCTCTGACATCTACCTGGTCTCTCGATGGATCCAGAGCGCATCAGTGTGCTTTTACTGAAGGTTTTGTCCGCGCTGCAGCCAACAAAAAGAAGAGATGTGAATATTGTGTTCAGTTCTTGTAATATTGAGTACTAAAAGTAACAATATTTAGACTCGGGTCATGCTCAGATGAGTTCCCTACTTGTGTCGTCCTCTGGCACTGTGTGCGTGAATGAGGACTTGAATAGGAATTAATGACCTGGTAAATCAGCAGTTCCCTATGGGCATTTTCCACCTCTGCATCCAGATAAGGACACGCTCACCTTTTAAAGGAGTCAGACTCGCCAAACACTGGAGAAAGTACCACTCAACGACTAGCGGCTAACCGCAGCTACAATGAGTCTGTGTTGTCCTATAGGGCCGGACTGTCAGAGTAGAGGGCATGTGTGTGTGTGCATGTGGTCATGGGTTATTTAGTATTCTGACCTTGTAGCCCGGTTGACGTTCTGACCAGGAGGGCCGTGTCCAGGTTTGGGTTGTATATTCTTGGCCTCCATCATACTGGCAGTTTTAGCCAAAGGAGGGGGAGCACCGCTAGGCACAAGAACTGCAGAGAACATTAAATAGATGCAATTATGTTAAACATAAACAGCTCACAATTACTAAAAAAAAACCACAGATGTTTCAATATTTTATTTTTGACAATATTGGTAGCAGGGTTCCCACACTTGAATTTCCATGACTTTCCTGTTTTCCTTGATTTCTGGATAAAGATGTATATTTGTCACACTTTAGTTTAGGGTCAAATTATTAACTACGACCTCAATAAACTCCTGAATTACGTACTGCTTATTAATAGTTGTTAAATTTATAGGATTAATTAGAAATTATACATTTCTTTAATCCACAATATTGTCATTATTTTTAATAACTATTTACCTTTGTTTTGGGTTTGTCTTGTTTATAAAGGTTAAGAATATTTGTTTTATTTTGTTGCCTGTTTGCGAATTAGAAAAAGAATAAATGTATTACTGATAACAAAAATTATACATTTAAAATATACTGATATTAAATAGGCTTTTTTAGTTTAAAATATAGCTTATGTATGGCTGATTAAATGTAAAGGAGAGCATAACTAGAGTCACTGTAATAATAATGATATATAAATAATAAAACATTTAAAATATTCTTTACATTAAATAAAACATTTTTCGATATCTCATGCTATTTCAAACAGTTAAAAGTAACTTTTTGACCCTGAATAGGAGTAGTTCACTTAAAAAACAAAACAAAACTTTTGCTGATAATTTACTCACCCCCATGTCATCCAAGATATCCATGTCATTCTTTCTTCAGTCGAAAAGAAATTAAGATTTTTGATGAAAACATTCCAGGATTTTTCTCCATATAATGGACTTCAATGGGAACCAAACGGTTCAAGGTCCAAAAGACAGTTTCAGTGCAAACTGCAAACTGTTCAAAGTGCTTTAAACGATTCCAGACAATGAATCAGGGTCTTATCAAGCGAAACGATCGCTCATTCAAAAAAGAAATAAATAAAAGTTTAAGTTTTATAAGCTCAAATGCTCACCTTGCTCTGTTCTGTGATGCGCGTTTGTGACTCTCCTGTTCGAACTCGTTCATCAAAATGAACGAATCGTCTGAAATCGTTTAAAGCCCTTTGAACAGTTTGCAGTTTGCACTGAAAGTGTCTTTTGGACCTTGAACTGTTTGGTTCCCATTGAAGTCCATCAAAAACCTTAATTTCTTTTCAAATGAAGAAAGAAAGACATGGACACCTTGGATGACATGGGCGTGAGTAAATTATCAGCAAAAGTTTTTTTTAAAAGTGAACTACTCCTTTAAGAGAACAAAAAGACATATCTGAGCACATAGAGATCTTTAAATCCCCCAACACATGAACTAAATGAAAGAGAATGACAGCGAGCTTGTTTTTGGAAATCGAAAAACCACCAGAATTTTTGAAGCCTGATACCTTGTATTGGTTCATGAATAACAATTAGGCTATGTGATTAGACAAACTCAACTCACAAACACAGCATAACCTAATTAATATTCATACGTTTAGACACCGCCATGACATCACAACCAGGTGATCCAGGATCAATCAAAGAACAATCTGACTCAAATCTAATCTCAACACAAAGCACCACGTGAAACAGAAGCGCTCGGCCTCGAGCAAAAGCTCATCCACTCATTCATGTACAGCCAACTCACGGGAAGTGGATGTGACCCGTAAGGGGGGCGCTGGGGGGTGCATGTTGGGGGGGTCAGAGGAAGATCTCTGCCTGCCGGTCAGATCTAGGGAGCCAGGCTTCCAACCGGGCGATCCCTGAGCCATTCCAGCAAGACCAGACGGCTGTACTGTGGGAAGAAGAGAAGACAAAAAAAAAAAAGATGAAAAGAGAGGACAGCGCTTTTGTTAACTCTTATTCTGGACTTTGGTCCTGCTCCAGACCTGCAGAGATCCATTATGCATCTCATTTCATTAGTGTCTTATGGGATTCACTTCAAAGCCTCACTCTTGTTCTAACACAGAAATCAGTGTCTTTTTTTTATCCAAGTGAAACTCTTAACAGACCAATGGGCTATATGCACGCATAAGTTCCGCATTTGACTTAAGGATGCTCGTCCATTTCCGGTTGTGTAGATTAAAGCGGAGGAAAACCGGAGAAAACGGGATTATGGCTTAGTCTTCAATATTTACTGTCCTCCCGTCTTTGAAACGAAACGTACATACGTTTAGATGTAATTTTATATATAGTTATGTTTATTTAATATAATTTTAAAAAGAAGCATAAACACAACGAGGGGTGTCTGTTTTATCTGTTTTTGTGACTAACGTTTCATTAGTATAACCATGGAGTATAAAATTCAATATAAATTCTCTGTATTGCATTGGACTCTATGATCAGCGGAAGTTATCGAGCATCCTTAATCCTTCACCGGAAATAACGCCGTGCATAGAGCCCATTCCACCAATCTCCTGTTTACTGGCATCTCCCTCATGTTATCTTAACAGACCTCCAAGTCCTTATGAACATTTCTGAAAGCGTTTGAGCTCATAACGGCTTCCTGTCCAGAGACTTTGGGAGCGCACATATAGGTCAGAATCTTCACACGGCCGTTGCCATGGAGCTCTGCAGTGCAACTGGGTGAGGGTGAGAATTCAAGAACAGGTCAAAGAGATTTCTGCCATTTTAAGACCTGACATTTGTGAGGCTAAAAATACAGCAGCCAGTTGTGGCCTGAACAGAATTAGTGACTCGTAGAATTATTTGCTTTTTGTGTACGTTTAGTATATTTTTCATTTACAATTATAAATATTAACAAAGTGGATGATTTAAAAAAAAAAATTTGAAGTGGTTCAAATGTATGCTAGACATTTTATATACACACACTCACCGGCCACATTATTAGGTACACTTGTTCAACTGCCCCTAAACACAAATATCTAATCCAGCTACTCGATATGATCAACACGATCTGCTGAAGTTCAAACTGAGTGTCAGAATGGGGAAGAAACTTGATTTAAGTGACTTTAAATGTGGCATGGTTGATGTTTGGGCTGGTCTGAATACATCAGAAAATGATTTACTGGGATTTTCACACATAACCATCTCTAAGGTTTACAGAGAATGGTCAGAAAAAGAGAAAATAAACAATGAGTGGCAGTTCTGTGGGGGAAAATGCCTTGGTGATGCCAGAGGACAGAGGAGAATGAGCAGATTTGTTCTGCTGATAAGGCAACAGCAACTCAAATAACCACTCGTTACAACCGAGGTTTGCAGAAGAGCATCTCTGACCACACAACACACCGAACCTTGGAGCAGAAGGACTAGAGCAGCTGAAGACACACCAGGTGCCACTCCTGCCAGCTAAGAACAGGAAACTGAAGTACAATTCACATGGGCTCACAAAAATGGGATAATAGAAAAAAACGCCTGATTCAGAATTTGGTGTAAACAACATGATAGCATGGATGTGTCCAACAGGATAATGTCACAAATCTCAACTCTTCTCAAACTGGTTTCTTAAACATGAAAATTAGTTGATTATACTCAAATGGCCTCCACAGTCACCAGATCTCAGTCCAATAGCACCTTCGGGATGTGGAGGAACGGGAGATTCGCATCATGGACGTGCAACTGTGTGATGCTATCATATCAATATGGACCGAAATCTCAGGAATGTTTTCAGCACCTTGTTGAATCTATGCCACAAAGAAGGAAGGCAGTTCTGAAGACAAAAGGGTATTTTTCTTCTTTCAATCAGTGTTTTTTTCTTTTATCTGAGTGAAATGTAAAGTACCTAAATTTCGGGGTGGTAGAGGTGGAGCAGAAGTGGAAAGGGTGACTGGTGAGTTGGTGTTGATAATGGTCCCATAGGTCTCGTTGTTGACCAGGTTGGGCACGAACCGCTGCTTGTCTTTGACCATTTCTCGAGCGTCTCGTGCCAGACTGGGCTGAAGGGAGTTACTGCCCGGAGTGTAGCAGCTGATGGGCCTCTCGTCCCGCCGGTGAGGACTGGACTATAGACACAAATATCATAAGTGGGACTGAGTAAGCACATTGAATATTCAACAAAAAAGAGAAAAGAAATCACAACAGATTTTGCAAGAAAAACCTACATTAATCAGCATTTTAACAATTGAGATGATTACAAAGCACTTATTATTTGGTCAATTTAATATTTGGACTTCAGCAAAATATGCGCTTTGAAATGCGGAATCAGTTCAAACTCTCTAAGAAAACTGATTAAATATAATCCAATATAATTCTTTCTTGTGTTCATTTAGTTAAAGGAGTAGTTCACTTAAAAAAAAAAAAAAAACTTTTGCTTGTAATTTACTCACCCCCATGTCATCCAAGATATTCATGTCATTCTTTCTTCAGTTGAAAAGAAATTAAGGTTTTTGATGAAAACATTCCAGGATTTTTCTCCATATAATGCACTTTTACTGGGAAAGGGCTTTAAACGATTCCAGACGATGAATAAGGGTCTTATCAAGTGAAACGATCGCTCATTTAAAAAAAAAAGTTTACGTTTTATAAGCTCAAATGGTCGTCTTGCTCTGTTATGTGATGCGCGTTTGTGACTCCTGTTCGAACTCGTTTATCAAAATGAAGAATCTTTTTTTCGTGTCATTTGGTTCATTCAACGAACGAAATGAACGAATGGATTTGGAAAAAGATTAGTTCATTTTGATGAACCAGTTCAAACAGGAGAGTCACAAATACGCATCACAGAACAGAGCAAGGCGACCATTTGAGCTTATAAAACTTAAACTTTGTTTGTTTGTTGTTTTTTTTTTTAAATGAGCGATCGTTTCGCTTGATAAGACCCTTATTCGTCGTCTGGAATTGTTTAAAGCCCTTCGAACAGTTTGCAATGAAACTGTCTTTTGGACCTTGAACCGTTTGGTTACCAGTAAAATGCATTATATACCTTAATTTCTTCTCGACTAAAGAAAGAAAGACAAGGATGACATGGGGGCGATTAAATTATCAGCAAAAGTTTTTTTAAAAGTGAACTACTCCTTTAAAACAGCATTGAAAACATGCTTTGATTGTTTTTTATGATATTTTAATCTACTCTGCTACAATAACTATTTAAATGGAAACTAAAAATATCTACACACACTAAATTAGGCATTAGCTATTACTAAATATCAACACATATACACACAAATATAGACCATTTCACAAGATGTAAACAACACTGGTCCAGAAGCACTTCCTGTTTCAGTTTGTAACTGTTTTCTTTATTTCACATGTAAAAAAACATCTTAAAGATGTTTGTTTAACTTTTTGATTCATTTTTAAATGTTCTGTCGGTTGTATTTTATCCCAGCTTTTATGTAGTGTTAAAAAACTGAAACAGGAAGTGCTTCTGGACCAGTGTTGTTTACATCTTGTGAAATGGTCTATATAAGTCGAGCAAAATCTAACACAACCAAAATACTTTTCCTTCAGTTTTCCTCACCTTCTCGTCCAGATCTTCATCACTCTCGTCCAGGTCTTCATGCTGAAGTCTCCACTCGTACTCCACATGCACATGAGCATTGAACTTCCCTGCAAGTGCCTGGTTCAGCTAAAAGAGAGCCGAGCATCCCATAAACAACATCTTACGGGCCAGTTATCTCGCATATTAAACTACAAGAACTTTGCGTGTACAACATGACAGCTCACCAGTTCCTCACACTGCAGGTGTTTGAGTCGCCTGGCGATGTCAAGCGGGGTCTCGCCAGCCTCATTAGCTAAATATACACAGAAACACATTTCAAGAGGAGGATACACTGGTTTGATACATTTTAGAAAGCATCACAGTCGCCAAGATGGAAACAATGAGGTTCCCAACACATTCTGTACTCTTGGCTTCCTGTGCTGAATTTGACTTTACAGACCAGACAAAGCCAAGTCGATCCAGACAGCTTGCTCACAAAAGACGCTGGCAGGGATCTGAGAGGAGATTCCCTGGCACAGATTCACCCACCCACATGCACACACGCACAACCGCTAGGCCACATATGACTCCCTGTTATCTTTTCGTCCTATTCTTGGTTCAAATCACCACGCTAACTTTCCCAGCAGTCAAAATAAGAACATGTGTGAGAACAACATCCTGAAAAGTGCCATCAGACAAATCAAGGATCCTGGTAATTCCTAAAAAACATCATGAAAGGGACCCCGTTGATATGTCACACCCAAACTTCCTGTTTCAACAGGGACTACGAGAGATTTGATTTGCTGCATACCGATGTCTATAGAGGCTTTTCCTCTCAGCAGAAGTTTGAGACACTCGCTGTTGTCCGTCAGGCAGCAGTAATGCAGCGCTGTACTTCCTTTAGCCGTTTGCTTATCCAAGTTTAAACTGAGGGGAGAAACACAAAATTTTGCCTGTTTAGAAAACATTACATCTCAATTTTTCCACTCTAGGCACAGCTATAATTGCCTGTTTAACATTCAAAATCGGCGCTTTTAAACAGCTTTGGTCAAATCAATGACAAAAAAAGCCGTTCATTCAGATTTAGTTGTTGGGTAGCATCAGTCAGCAAAGAGGGGAAATAAATTCGGGAAAGATGTTTTCCAGCCTCTGCTCGGCTGTCTGAGTCTTGCCTGTTCTGGGTGAGGAAGTCTATGATGTGAAGGGAGGTTCTGTCCACCAGTCTCACGGCCAGATGAAGGGCGGTCTCACCTTGTTCCTACCACACCAAACAAACAAACAACATGACGTTTATACAGTAGCTTAAAAGACACTCTTGACTGAATAGACCATGATATTTTGGGCCAATTAACCATACAGAACACTTAAGTAATCTTTCGTGAAAATATAGTCTGTTCAGTTTTATGTAGTAGTTTGCATGTTCTCCTTGTGTCTGGCTGGGTTTACCCCAATCTAAACACATGCAGTATGCGAGAATTAGAGAGGCTAAATTGTCCCTAGTAAGTGTGAATGTGTCTGTGTGTGTGTGAGTCACATGATGGGGAGGATTGGGGAAAGACCTGGCGACCTACACCGGAAATATCATCCACAAGAAAATACATGGACAGTCTCTCGCATATGGCGAATATGACTGAAATGGTTAATGAATGATGTTGATGATTCATGTGAAACAAAAATATTTATTAAACTCAAAAATCACACATATACATATATAGGGCAATATTATACACACACACACACACACACATATATATATATATATATATTAGTACTTCAATATTTTATTTTATTTCAAATGCCAATATATTAGATAAATCCACATAAAAAAACTAAAAGGAAAAAACTACTGTAATTTAATGATAAATGAGTAAGGGACCAAATGTAAATATAAAACACAAGTACATTTTTATTAATTAAATATATTTTATTTTTTAAAAATGTAAACATTTATTTTTCTTAGTCATAAGTTTATATGTTTACATATAGTCAACGAGACAAAAAATGTATTAAGTTATAAGCATGTATTTTGTATGATCCCTCTTAGTTTGTTAAAATAATGAACATTTTACAGATTCTGCAAGGTGATGTAAACTTTTGACCACGACTGTCTATATACAGTATATATATATATATATATATATATATATATATATTTATTTTTTTTCACCTGTGGTTTAGCATTAAATGTGGATTTAATTTATATTAATTGAAATAAAATTCTAAGTGTTAAAAAAAGACATTTAATTATTATTTTTATTATTTTATTTTGGTATTTTAACACAAACTATGATTACCATGGTAAATGTTTGTAAAGGAAGTAATTGAATAAATCCTATCAAATCTGAGGAAAGATAGTAACAGACTCACATGGCCATTGGCCAGAGGAATCGGCTCCATTAGGTCGACCCCCTCAGCGTAGACCTGAATGAGAGAAAAAATGTCCTGGGCCTTCACGGCATCACAGAGCGTGTGCAGCTTCGACAGCGCGTCGGGGCACTTCTTACGGGCAAAGCGTTTCTCCGTGTACTTGGCCATGATGAAGTCTTTCCTCGCCTGCCTGAGGCATTAAAAGGAAATTAAACAAGAATTAATTTGCATAAAAATACAACATCAGTGATGATAAATTCCCAAAGAGAAACTTTGGCTTACATGTCACTGGCTGGGTTTGGTTTGATCACGTCTTCTGCCGTCAGACAAGCTTCCATGATCTCATTAAATCCAGCATTCCCCACGTTCTTGGCCAGCTAAACACCACAACACACACATGCATGCAAACACATGCATGAAATCAAAACAAAAACTAATTGCATTTCGCCACTCCAAAGGATCAACAAAAGCATTTATTCAGGGTCCATTTGATCTGTTTTGTTACTTCATAATATCCCAATCAGCCAAACAACGTCTCTTGGCACTCAATCAGAGACCCGAGGCTTTCTCACTGTGGCTAATAGTTCTGCAGTCTTGTGTAATTGCTTTAATGATCCTAAATTTCTGGCCAAAAAAGCTTTGGGCTGAAATCATGCGTGTGGAATAACTCCCAAAGAGCCCAAGTGATTTAAGCAAACCCTATAAAGATTTCAAGTATGAAAGCTGAATTGAAAGAATCCAGTGCAAACTAAATAAATAAACCCAATCTTAGGCTTCCAGCAGCAGCAGCAGCGCTGGGCAATCTGTGAAATCAAAGATCAAGCACTAACCAAGAGCTCGGAGGTGCTGAGAACATCCAGTGTTAGAGACTGGATTCTGGAGTAGTGCACACCCAACTCCCGGTGGATCCCTGAACATTCGATACAAGTCAGGATGCCCAGGTTGGTGGAGAGCCACGTGGGACCTGAGGGAGAATGAGAGGGGAGAAGAAAAAAATAATTAACAGAAGCTGTCGATCAAGAATGTGTAACATCCAAATGGAACTTAAAAGATGAAATGGCTAATCCTCATTCCCACATTGATCGTCAAGTAGAGTTTTATCATTGATCAATTATGCAAATTGCTGGAGCGAGCAGTTAGCACAAACACACTAAAGTCTGAATAAAGGCAAATGAATAAAAAATGCATAATAATAATTATATTAATTAGAATAATAAACAAATGTTGACATCATTGTAATATTACATTATTATATTTTAAAAATTGATCAAATTAATTTGATATAATGAGGTACTTGTAGAAAATAAATAAACACAATCACATTAGGTAATAATAATAATAATTATTATTATTATATTAATTAGAATTTTAATTTCTACCATATTCAATTTAATTATATACATTTTTATGATGTTTTTGTATTTATTATTAGTTTTAAACCAATATTTTATTAATTCAAATTTTTAATTCTACCATATTACCGTATTTAATTTAATTATATAGTATATCTTTATTTTTTTCTGCTGCATTTATTATTATTAAAAAATATTAATAATGAATTATTATTATTGTATTAGATTATTGTATTTAATACATGTATTCAATCATATAATTATTTTATTGTATTATTATTATTTAATTAATGTAATATTTAATAAATATTAAATAAATGCTGCTATTATTTTAAATTACATTATATTTAATACATCAATTAAATTATATAATAAATAAATGTTATTACTAGCATTATTGAAATACATTATTATATGTAATAAATTAATTCAACTGTTGCATTCATTATTAATAACTATAATTATAATAGTAATGTGAGGTTCAGCCTTATGGTGGCGGTATCTTTTTTCTTCTTTTTTTGACAGGTTGTTTTGTTCCGCAGGTCTTTTCTTTCCTGACAGGTCCAAACAGAGCAGCCTATGCAAATTCAATTATTTTAACAGAGTTCCTTTACTAGCGCTTTGTTCTTCCTGTGAGACAATTCAAAACAGCCCCCCCCCCCCCCTCCTCCTCTTTCTCCACTTCCTCCTTCCTGTCGATGTCCAGGTTACTCACCGGGAGCTCCACAGTCACAGCAGACGTCGTTCCCCGCCATCCGCTTGACCTCACCCAGGATGGCCTTGGTCAGCTCCTGCACAATGTTGTTCTCGCCAACATGCTGGTCTCCCTTAAAGGCGTTGTTGAGCGCCTCCTCCTTGCTGTTCTGCAGAACTGAGATCCATCTGAGGAAGGAGAGACGCATAGATAACGG
Organism: Pimephales promelas; assembly: GCF_988280905.1. Lineage (NCBI taxonomy): Eukaryota > Metazoa > Chordata > Actinopteri > Cypriniformes > Leuciscidae > Pimephales > Pimephales promelas. The sequence goes on from NC_142783.1 coordinate 28,029,801, forward strand.
AAACGCTGTTGATACTTACTCCCTAAAACAGGACATCGCACAGCACACACAAACACACTTACATTTGACACTCTGGCTCATCCTCTGCCTGGAAATGATACGTTCTGTCATCTAAGAGTGAAAGGAAAAGAGAAAGACTGTTAGATCAAAGGACAAATAGATCTTGGAGAAAACAAAGTGACTAAACGATCTGCCCTGTATTCCGAGTCCAACTCTGACTAACAATCCCCTTTCACACTGATTTGAACCAACATTTGTCCAAATGTTATTATATTTCTTTGTTGCAAAATGTTGTGATATCCTTCATGAAACACAACAAATAGGCAACACTGTCATTTGGTTGTAATAAACATTCCTGGCGGATTTGATCAATTTGATCCAACTTAAAATTTCCATAAATTTTAGTTTTGTTTATATACTATTATAGTATTCATTTATTATTTATTAGTAGTGTTTATTAATATTCTGAATTAGCTTTTATTTTTATATTTTCAGATTTGATTGCAATTGTAGTTTATGTTTTAGTCATTTTAAGGTTTAGTTTTTTTTAGCTTCAATTTATTTTTATTTCAGATTCTAGTTTGTCATTTTATTGCTTAAACTTGCTTTAAATTTTATTTCAGTTAGTCGTTTAAGTTTTTTTTTTATCTAATATTTATTATTTCTTATATTTTATTCAGATTTAATTAATTTAACAGAAATCTATTTTAATAGTTTTAAAAAATCTAATGAATAAATGTCTGCTACAGATCTCATTAAATAGAGTTATTTCCGAGGCTCTGCTGTTTTGAATACACTAGCTGAAGAACTTTTTTTTTTTCTATTTACATTTACATTCTGTCCCATTTGTTTTCATTAGTTTATATTTTTGGTATGGGTGTGTGTGTCCACTTTTCAAATGAGAGACTAAATTCCGTTGAATAGCTATACAATGAAAATAAACATTTCGATTCAGTTCTACTGAGGAAGAAACGATCGCATTTTCCTCACAAGAGTGACACTACTGTGAGAATCTATTAGGAATGAGGAAAACTGAAAAAAAAAAACACAAGAGGATGGGGCAGGCAAGATAAGCTCAAACTCTCCCACTCATGGAGCGACACATAAAACTGAACTTGTTTTTCTCTCTGACATTAGTTTCCTGTGGTTAGATGAGATGTTAAAGGAAGCACAGGAACATGGGAGAAAATCCCTCAGCCAGGGTCAGTGTTTCCTCAGCCAATATTTCCTCATAGATAACAACAACACAGTTACACTGTAGCCTTTAAAAAAGTGTTTGTTTTTTGCTCTCAACATTCTCAGCTAGGTCTTTAGCAACCAGGTTTTAACTACGCTTTACAGCTCTCCCAAATCGGATTTATAAACGTGTGTGTAAAGTAATTGTGACGGGTGTAACCGTACGGGAGATGAGGTCGAAACTTTTCTTCTCCTCTGGGTTGTGCTTCACCTGGCAGGTGAGAAGATTGAGTTTGGCAGGAGGTCTGTTAGCCTGAGACAGAAACCGGAGAGAAGAGGAGAGAGATAGAGAGAGAATTAGAATTTTTAATTTTAACACACCTTTATTACAAATAACCTAATACTAATACATTCAGTTGCTACCTACAAGAGTACAAAACACCATACACACAAAAAAAATATAAATAAATAAATAAATAAACTCATTCCAAAATAATTTCACACAGAGCCCCCTCATAACACCAAATAAATTCAAAAGACATAAAATCCCCCATAGCCTTATAAAACCGAAAGTCAATTAAAATTCAAATTAGTAAGAAACACAATCTGCAAATTTACACTTGAATTGCGTTCAATTCTTATTTTTCTAGTGTCATATATCGCCTTCTTCGCTTGACCCAGTAAAAAAATTCAATAATTGACAACTAAATCGACATTTACGGATATATTTAAATCCACAAATAAACATTTCCAAAGAAAAAGAAGAGAACATTTCAGAATATCCAACATGGTGTGATACAAAAAAAAAGTCTTATTACTAAAATGCAACAAATTATGATTTATTATTAACTGCAAAATATTTATTCGTAATGGTTGTATTTGTTGTACTGAATTTAATTTATACCAATTACATTTTTATTTTTAAATTGCATTACTGTATCTTTTTTACTTAAATACAGGAAAAACTACACACTTAAAGTAATGAGAATCTAACAAGAATAATTATACGAAAAGAACTCGCACAAAAAAACCCTAATGGTCCTTAAACAGGATTCATTTTCACAAAAAACCCTAATGGTCCTTAAACAAGATTCATTTTCACAAAAAACCCTAATGGTCCTTAAACAGGATTCATTTTCATTGTGCAATATTTTGCTCATTTCTTCTATATCTTTTAGTTTTAATGAGATTCACTCTCAGACTACCTATATTTCACATTCACCTTTATAAATCCCTTCATAAATGTCCGTGTATTTTGCTTTTTTTTCCGTAAATATTTAGAGTCGTCATAGCTGTTAATTGCTGCAAACTATTTTGGGATAGTTTACCCCAAAATGAAAATTCTGTCATCAATCACTTGCCCTCATGTCTTTACAAACCCGTAAGACTTTCGTTCATCTTCAGAACACAAATGAAATGAACACGAGTAGAGCTGGTTCTTACTAAAGCTCAAACTTTTGCGTAACACGGGAATGAACCTCATTGGTTTTTGCACGTCAAACGAACATCCTTGAGCTTCTATTTACCACAACTGGTGTGTGAGTTGATGAATGTTTATATGTCGTTCCGAACACGAAAGTCTTACGGCATTGGAATTTGGAAAAACATGAGAGTGAATGATTCATGACAGAATACTAAACCCTTATTCAACAGTTGGATTACTCTTTTATACTACACTTCCTCTAATCCCCTCGCCAGTTGTCCTGGTCTTCAAGTCTGAACAGCACTGAGGACAAAGGAAATGGCTCTAGAAAACACACTAGACTTATGATGTTCACCAAGTGGCTAAAAGCCTATTGAGTTTGCACTGCACTAATGAGGAAACTGCCCTGGTTTATCAAAGATAAGGTGGCTGCCCCTCTTTTAATTCATTCATCAATTATTATTATCAATTATTATTTAAATGATCTTTTTTAGTTCAAATAAATGCACATACATAGTGACAAATTAATTCAATTCAATTAACAGAAGCATAACACTACTCATAATAATTATTAAAAAAAGAAGAATGTATTTTTCCAATTCCACTTATTTCCTTTTCAAAACTGCTGTCAAGACTAATATAGCAGAAATCAATATCAATTCCTCTATTAAATGGAAAATGTTTTTGTCAACTCTGGTTAATTACATCCCTAATACATATATTATATTTGTAAACCATCATGATGAACATTAAATACGTTTATATTTATTTAACCATATGAATAATAATAATAATAAAACTATTTAACAAACAGGGGAAGAAATGGTTTCTATCCTACACAACTATATAGTTAAATAATTGTTATTATTTATTTATTTATTTATTATTAACGGTTCATTTTTCACTTCAAAAGCTCAAAGTATACATTTATTCTCATGTGACAAATGTGACACGGTCACTGGCACTTGGCATTTCAACTACCCAGATGTTAGTTAGCGAATGTAGAAGCATATGAGCATGGAAACCAATCAGATATGAAGAAGGTCAGATGCGGTTACGTACCGTCCCGTGCGAGATGGTCAAATAACCGTTCTTCACTGTGCACTTTCTCTTCTGCCACACTTTCCGCAACCTAAGGAAGGAGGCAGGAAACAGTAAAAGTCAACAACAAAGATTTAAACACACATCCACTGCTCTGAACACATGATCAATTACACAAGATGGACTTCAGTCCCTGTAATGACGAGTGTACATTAACTCACGATATGGCATTTTAATGCACACTCTGTTATGTGATGCCAAAATATGATTACCAGTGTTGGGTAAGTTACTCTAAAAAAGTTACTAATTACTAATGAATTAATTACTAGTTACTAATTACCTCTTCAAAAGTGTAATTAGATTACTGTACTAATTATTCTCTCTAAAAAGTATTTAATTACTTTTTTTAAAATCCCATATCAATCTCAACCAGCTGAATAATACAAGGATAGACATGAATCTGTTTTAATTATTTCAAATAAATACTACGAAATTGCATGAATTATCCTTAAACTGACCAAGGAGGTAAAGGTTACATTATAAAAACATACTTTTTAACATCAGACAATACATTTTGATGTTAAACCCACTATTGTTTTATGTCTGATCTCATGACATTTCACACTTTTTCATACATATTTTACAATAATTCATACGAATTTGTACGAGTGCGGTCGTACGATTTAGACACCTCATAAAAATGCATACGGATCGCTGTGAGATCGGATTGATCTATACACAGTATTTACCTCAATTACATCAGAAGTAACTGTATTTAAATTACAGATAAATGAAGAGTAATCCCTTACTTTACATTTTCAAGGGAAAAGTAATTAAATTACAGTAACTAATTACTTAGAAATTTAATAACACCCAACAAAGATGATTACCCATCGCTCTTCTTGTAAAGGTTCCCGCTGCGGTCCGTCCCGTGTTCTTTGTTGCCCTGAGGCTGGTGTAGACTGTAGGTGGCGCTCTGTCTAACCTGCGAGTCCTGTGAGGAGATGCAGATTTGTAAGTGTATTCTCTGTACACACACAGCAGCAGTGAACCACTGGCAAGTCAGCAGTCAGAGGAAGCGAAAAGCTGTTTTTTTGTTTTTTTTTTACGGCAGCGTTGTCACTCCAGTGAGGAAATGGGAGCAGTGGGCTTCAAGCCTCTCCGGGGAGCTGAACTCATTTGGAAACGCACTGTTTTGGAACACAAGGCTCTGAGCCAGTAATGAGAACGCTTCCATTTTAGTACTAATGTTTTGAGCTGAGCGAAAGCCAAAATGAGCTGTATTCTTTATTCTGACTGTAAAAAGCTCGGCTTAAACATACTGCCATATCAATCAGAGTCGGATAAAAGACATCTGTGTGAACTGCACTCCGGGGCTTAGATTTAATGAATTAATCTGCATTGAATTTTTTTTCTTCTACATTTTGTAAACAAAATGCAAATGTGTAAATATGTTCATGTATACCAAGTATGCACTTACTCTCCTAGACTTCGTTGCCAAAGGTCGGTAGCATTAAAGAAGAGAAGAGAGCATTCTTTAGACAGGTTATTCATACATTTTGCATACCAAACTGAAAACAACACGGTAACACTTTACTTGAAGGGGTGTGCACATAAGACTAACATGACAACTTCATAATCATGTCTTATTTTATGCATGTTTGTGACAACTGTCATCAAGTGTCATTCGCTCAGTTATGACATTTTTAATGCAAATATGACATTGTTTGAGATGTCTTTGTCATGACAACTTGACATTACTAAGACAACACAACCTGTCATAAACATGACATAGCAGATTAATTATCAAACTTAAGAAAGCACCTAGCTTTATTGGTTAACATTACATTAAACTGTCAGGTGGTTGGTTTTGGCATTGCCTGTCATGAAGCCATTATAATGACCTTTTTAATGATAAATTCAATTCGTACCACTGTAGTCGAGGTCACAAAAAATATTCATGACACAGTTATAATGGCCTCATGACAGTAAATGTTAAAACCAACCATATGACAGTTTAACTTAATTTTAGGTCAAGTTGTCATGACAGAAACTGACATTGGTTTATGTTAAGGTGTCATAACAAAGACATCTTAAAGAATGTCATATTTGCATTCAAAATGTCATTATTGAGTGAAAGACATTTGAAGACAGTTGTCATGTCATGGTTATGAAGGTGTCATGTCAGTCTTATGCACACCCCTTCAAGTAGCCAATAGCCAGTTATTTGTATGTTACCGTTAATAATCAATAAAAAAAAATCTAATAAAAACCCAAATACTTAAATTCACACTTAAAGGGTTACCCAGTCTCACTCTTAGTTCACTCAATCTCTGAGATTTCATTTAAAATATCTTCATTGATGACATTTTATTATTTTTTTTTTGGGGTGAACTAACCCAAAAATTGAGAATAATATGGCAAAAAATAGTCAATGTCATGACAATGTTGACTACTGAAAAAAATAAATATATAAATTTAAAAATCCACATGATAACAAATATATTTTGTACACCTTTAGTAAACAAGGCTGTCAAATAAAAATAATAATAAAATTAAAAAAAATAAAATAAATTGCCGGAAATGCACACACCTGTAGTAATAAACAACGTCAATAAATCAAATATATAGGTTGAAATCACTATGATCCCAGATATATAGTGCGCTCTTATAATAAACAGAGCTGTCAGGTGTAACCCAGTAGTGTGATAATAAGATGGCGGGACATATAAAACGCTTAGTAGTTCACAAGGAGTTAAGAGGATTGTTAACTTATGATTATTTGCATTGAAATGTGTGTAATGTCTGTAATCATATGCTGAAGAAAACACTTAAGCTTAAGGGTGAGAAAATTGGCAGGAAGATGATGCGATAGAGGTTGATCACCAGTTCAATGCGATGTTTACTGAGAGAAGAGCTGAGCAGAAGTAAAACATTTTACTCGATACACATCAAACACATCACGGAGCACTGTAAATAGTTTTGACGGTGTGAGAGATTTGATTTGAGAAAGGACTAACCTCCTTCTGCTCCACTTGCAGAGATGTCTTTAGCACGTCCCGTAACTGGGTTAGCTGCCTGCGTTCTTCATCTTGTACCTGTTTGATCTGAAGATATCAGAAGTGGAAACAGAAGATAAAAATAAGAACTGATCTTGAGATCAGTGGTGTGAGCCACGTTAGGGCCCAGTGTGGGAATGCTTCAGCTGTGAATATCTCACCGAGTGCAAGTCTGTGGCGAGTTTTTCTATTGAGGGTTTGAGGTTGTCCACTGCTTTGAGACCATCCTGAAAGAAGCTACGACAGAGGACACAATGCCAGTTATTTTTTAAATAATTAAACACAGGCTCCATTTCAGTAAAAAAAATAAATTATATATATATATATATATATATATATATATATATGTATATTATAAAAACAACACTGGACTCAATTGACTTTTTATATATTTTTGTTTGTGTTCCACAGAACAAAGAAAGTCAAAGAGGTTTGGAACCACATGTGGATGAATGCATGCTAAATGACTTTCATTTTTGATTGAACCCTTAAACACGCCTTAAAATATACCTTAAAACCTTTTTATGCCCAAAAATGCTGTCTTAAGGCTGGTACACACAGAATGCATTTGTCAGTGGAACAGAAAAAAAAGCAAGCTCATGAAACGCCAGATACCCCGCCTCCTGGGAGTCTCCTGCATATTGATAGCGTCTCCCTGATGCCAGAAAATTAAATACAATACCCCGTAAATCTGTTTCCACTTAGAATTATTTTCAGCGAACCAATCACAAGTGGTCAGCCAGGACTCATTTCCATTTGCACATGGTATTGCATTATCATATATATATATATATATATATAAAATAATAAATAATAATATAATATAAATAATACTACACATATACAGTACATTATATATATATATATATATATATATATATATATATATATACACACACACACACACACACACACACACACATATACAGTATATATATATATATATATATATATATACACACACACAGAATGAATTGAGTCGCAGGGTGGGAGTTTATTTTTTTTTAAAGATGAACAATTTAATTTGTGGCAATTTAATTTAATGTCAATTTAATTCACGCGCAAGACTGCAAAAGATGCGAGATGCAAAATGCTAGGGTTGAATGTGTCCGTCTTGCACGTGTCAACATAGAAAAACTATAGAAAAGTAGCACAGTGTTCTGTGTGAACCGGCCCTTATGATGGCCATTGTTTAATACAAACGTTGGCATGTGGCCAGACTTACTTGCACTGTGCATGAAAGTATTTGATGAGATTCTGGAGCAGGTCGACACCTTTCTTGATCTTGATTTCGTTGACCTTGAGGAGGTACTGTAACAAACCAATGGAGAACACTGAAGCACACACTGCACAGGAAGTGCCTATTACCGCACCATAACAAGATTCTCCAATGAAATTAGTCTCCTCTGACCTCACACATCTGAAGCTGAAAGAAACGGCGCTCCTTTTCCATCTCTTCCGCTATCTCCGCTCCACTGATCTCAGTCCGGATCATTCCATGCTGTCGGGCGTGCTCTTTTTTCTCCTTCTCTATTTTAGAACTGCGCACAGAGATACACACACAGACCACCTTAAAATTTTGGATACACAAATACAAACACACACACAGGAAACACTCATGCAGCAGGGCATTCTTTTCCATATGCTCCAGCGGCATATTGTACCCCACGTTACGGATGCAGCATTTCCTCTGTTGGGAAGATTCCAGAGAGAGCCTCATGCGTTTGGTTTGGGCTTTTATAGGCTCTCGGCTCCAGCGGCCGATCATGAAGCAGGCTGGCCATTTCTGGAACCTCTGCTTTCAGAGTTTCAAGCCTAGCGTGGAGATGTGATCAGGAGATGGCTGAACACTAGAAGCCATTTCCAGTACAAAACATTTCTAGTCAGTGAAACTAGAAAAGGTAGAGGCAAAAAAGGATTGTGATCAAATGCATCAAGCGCTGAATGAAGTGATGTGTTAGCATGAGAAGCAATAATTTGGATTTCTGTATTTTAGTGATGGGGAGAAGCCAGAATATTAACTTAAAAAGGTTTGTGTTTTTTTTTATCACCCAAAAATAAAAATAAATTTTAGGATGTTTACGCGATGTATTCTTGTATTCTGATGTACTAAATGTCGAAAAGTTCTTCCTTTGCATTTTTTGCTTAGACGGTAACATTGTAAAAATGATCACCGTTCACATGGATCCGTGAAAACGACTAAAAACACTGTATTATGCATGCCAAGTCAGTAGTTGGAGATGTCACTTTGTAAATGCATGCACAAATTTTAGTTTTTTTTTAGACGATAATGGTATTATTCCCAAAAAGCTGTTGTCGCGTAAATGAACAGCCTAAATGCATACGTTTTCAGTATTTAGTTGAAAATGGTGTCGTGTAAATGGCCCCTTAGTGGTTGAAGGGATTGTTTAGCCAAACGGAAAAAAAAAAATGACTCACCCTCAAGTCATTCCAAAACTCTATGCACTTCTATCCTGTGTAGAACTCAAAATATGTTATTTTAAAAATTGTATCAGTTTTGTTTGGTTTTTGTTTTGTGCAATGAATATCAATGGGGTTTAACCTTATTTGGTTCTCAGTGTTCTTTAAAATATCTTGTGTTTCACAGAAGAAGTCATACAGCTTTGTTAGAGCATGAGGGTGAGTAAATACTAACAATATATATTTTTTTTGGGCCAAACTATTCCTTTATTTACACTTTTTTGATAGTGTTACAGAAGATCAGCTCTTTAAAATAATGTAGCTTTTCCAGAAATCTGTGAAATTTCAAACCAGAAAAGGAGTTTTTTTTTGTAAACGTATTTTGCTTGCAGTATTACGTAAAAACTGTCTCTTTTGACTAGCGCTGTCAAGTCTGATTCACTTTAGTGAACCTGTTCTAACACTTACTTAATGGTTCCAAAGAATATTTTAATTCAATGAACCGTTTCAGAAACTTGCCGACTAATTTGCACCGCGCAATGTTTCCACAAGCCCTTGGTTTCCTTTTTTCCTTCTTTTTTTTTTCACACATTTTTTTTTTTTTGTGTGGCTATTTTCATTGCAAAAGCTAGGTACCAATAAAACAATGTGGTAGTAAAATGAATATTTAATGAAATACTATAAATTAATATAAATAAAATAAATAAATTAAATAATGAAATATTGGGTTATATTAATTATTCATTGTCAATAGTGCAATTTTTTTCTATTTTTACTTCTTGTAGAATTATATATATATATATATATGTATGTATATATATATATATATATATATATATATATATATATATATATATATATATATATATATATATATATATACAGTGGTATGAATAAGTTTTGGCACCCATGCTAAAGTTGCCTAAAAAGAGGAATAAAAAAATCATCTTTTGGATATTGATCTTAATGCCTTAATTAGAAAAATAAGGAAAAGTCCAACCTTTAAGGACACAAATTTTCTTTGTGAATGAATAATGTATCATAAATAAATAAATGTTTTTCCTTAAAATACAGGCTGCATAAGTCTGGGCACCCCTATGTTAAATTCCCATAGAGTCAGGCAGATTTTTATTTTTAAAAGCCAGTTATTTCATGGATCCAGGATAATATGCATCCTGATAAAGTTCCCTTGGCCTTTGGAATTAAAATATCCCCACATCATCACACACCTTCCACCACACCTAGAGATTGGCATGGTTTTACTTCAGTTAGCCTAATAGCTGGTTTGATTTGCATTGAAAGATGATCTTATGGAAAGTACCCCATGCCAGTCTCTAGATATGGTGAATGGTGTGTGATGATGTGGGGATATTTTAATCCCAAAGGCCAAGGGAACTTTATCAGGATGCATATTATCCTGGATCCATGAAATAACTGGCTTTTAAAAATAAAAATCTGCCTGACTCTATGGGAATTTAACATAGGGGTGTCCTGACTTATGCACCTTGTATTTTAAGGAAAAACATTTATTTATTTATGATGCATTATTCATTCACAAAGAAAATTGGTGTCCTTAAAGGTTGGACTTTTCCTTATTTTTCTAATTAAGGCATTAAGATCAATATCCAAAAGATGATTTTTTTATTCCTCTTTTTAGGCAACTTTAGCATCGGTGCCAAAACTTATTCATACCACTGTATAAATATAGCTAACATTTTTCAAAGTAGCTTCCCCGACAGTGATTACTTACAAGTATATTGCACCTGTCCATCTGACAGATGGAAGAAATGAGTCTGAACAGACTCCCTCATGCCAGCACATCACTTCCACGGGTGACTGTAAAGAACAGTCCACCATTTTTACTGAAAATAAATCATGTTCAATATCAAACCAGTTAAAAATAAATTAACATAAAATGGTGGAGTGTTGCTTTCATCTTTGGGAGAAAGAAACACACGCAAACGAAGTAAATATGAATCGTGATTTGATGTTTCCTGCTGTTCACCTGCTCTCTCGAGTTTTTTTTATCAGAGTCTCTGACTATTACACAAACACAGCGAGATCTCTAGCATACTCATCAGCAGGATATTTGCACTAATGGAGCTTGCCACGCAAACTGCAATTTGCGAGAAAGCCGAAAGCTTAGCACAGACACAGAGATTGAAGAGAACTCAAACTGTAGCGGTGGTGACGATGAAAACCAGTTTAATGGAGTTAGGGCCAGTGTCACATTAGAGGCTGGTTTTGTTTCTTTCTGTCTGGAAACATGAAGGTATCGGTCACAATCAGACACCGGAGATTACATCCAGTGATGGGCAAGTGAAACATGTATTTGACTGAGCCAAACTGCCGATGATGGAAAACAGCAATGATATTTAAAAAGACAGGACCATAAAGGTAAATCAATTAATCAAATGATGTGTTATAAGAAAATATATATTACCCTCTCAGTAAAGAATGTCCCTTGCAGCTTGGGAAATATATAAAAAGTGCTCTATAAATGTCATACTGTGGCATGCAGAACAATCAGTGTGATAGCATAGGAGTACAGTCAGGAAGTGAGGTGGTCACAATGACAGCTCATTATCCAGAGTGCTGGATCCCTCATTTTGACAATCGGGAAACTGACGCTTCCTTTCAATTCGATTAATTTTCAGACTAAGATATAAATATAAGCAAACACGCATGACAGAAATTAATCAGTGGTTTTAGATTATTTGAAAATGACTTACACTTTAGTCTCATAGTCTTTCCAGGCTTTATCAAAGGGCTTCTTGAGATCCTGCAAGAGAGAGAGAGAGGATTTTATATTAGACAAACGTATGACTCAACTCTCATTGTGACTTCCGCAGTGTAACCCAAATAACTAAAGAAAAACAGACCTGAGCAACAGAGCTAGACGTTTCACTATCAGCATAATATCTGGTCCAGGTTGTAGAATTTTATGCAATGTGAACATCATGAAATGCCTTCAACATTGCCATACAATTCAATGTTAGCCCATTTGTTGTATTGAATGCTTTTGAGGAACATTAACACAAGTTAACAAGATTGTGGATGCATCAGCCAATCAGATTGGAGCTTGTGTTTTGCACAAAACTAGCAATGCCGTTTGAGACTTAGATTAGCAGAATAGTGGCATAAAATCACCGCTCATTTGCCAAACTCAGTGTGCATCATCACGCATGATGTCATGCTCATAAAGAAAGTACCTGATGTAATGCCAGTGGCTGCTTTTTGTAATGGCATCATCTGAAAGCTTTAGGGAAATTCTCTGCTTGTACAAACAGCGGCTCTAGCGAGGGTTTATACTAATAACAGAAGGCTGTGTTTGTAGAGGAACTATGTGCTCCGCTAATGCGCTTCCATAACAGATGTTACACGCAGCTCGAGTTGTGCGGAAAACAATCTCATCTGTGCCAGCGAAATGTCTCGGTAAGAGGAGTTAGACAAGAAAAATGAGTTCAAGAACATACATCCAATCTTGAATCATTGTAATATGCATTAGAAGAGACAGGAAGTGTCGTGCCCATTCAAACAGGGGTGTGATGTGGCAATTTTTTCATTCAAATTACATAAATGTTATGTCGGTTAAACAATGTAGAGCCCGACCGCTAAAGGATTTTGAAGGTCGATACCGATAGAAATATTTTTGGGTTTTAAAATCCGATATATCGGTCGATATTTTATTTATTTATTCTAAACTTGACATGATAGTCACAAATTTTGTCATGCTTATTTGAGTTAAGAGATCTGATGGGGACGTTCTTTTAATTGTTATTCAAGCAATGCATGTCTCGTGACCAACTCAACGAGTGTTGCCAACAGGAACGGTGTAGAGTGCCCTCTAGTGGACAAGCTATACAACTCCAACACTCATAACATGGTTCAAGCGTGTTTCGTCCATTTTTATTTTATTTTTGAAATATTCATTTATCGGCCATTATAACTGCCGATACCGATAGTTTGGAAAATGCCTAATATCGGCCGATAATATCGCTCGGCCGATATATCGGTCTGGCTCTAGAACAATGAAACTGAAACGCTGGCCAATATAGTGTTGGAGGTTTCATGCCTATATATGCGCGTCCTGGTGGCCAATATTCACTGATTTCCCATTCCATCAGTAAGAGCAGACGTGAAGTTTGAATTAGCAGAGCAAAAGCATAGATGTACATAAAATATTGCAATCCACACAACATTATGAGAGAGTTCAAAAGAGGACAAATTGTTAGCGTGCAGTTCGCTGGCTTGTTTAGCTCATTTGCTAGGCTAAAATATCATGGCATCCCCTACTCTCACTGCCAGCGACTACAGAACCATACTGGAGGACCATGAGCACAGGTGGTTCAAACATTGCACACTAAAGGTGGTGCCGTGTATCAGCATGATAATGCATCAATTCACACAGCAAGACTTCTGACAGAATGGTTTAACGCACATGAAAGTGAAGTTGATCATTTCCCATGGCCTGCACAGTCACCAGATCTAAAATTAAGCCACTTTGGCATATTTTGGAGGAGCAAAATGTTTTCCTCTACCAGTATCCCATTGTGACCCGGAAGAGGATTATATTTGTATCAACTTTTGTACTCAATAACAGCACATATTATATAGACTATTATATTAGAGACATTGTGCAAGATGTGAAATAACTGATTGACACAGACACATTAATCAAATACTAATGGTGGTTAGATGCAGGTCTAGTCTGCTGCTGTTTTCAAGAACATTCTTGAGGTTTGAATTAGAGAGATCTTCATGGCTCATTACAGGGAAAAATCTCAATAACCAAAAGGGCCACTTCAGGATTCAGAGAATGACCTTTCAGCAATTCAGCCAATTCACTCATGAACATAGAAAAGGGACAGAGAGAGAGAGAAAGAGAGATGCATATTTCTGAATGCCAGTGACATTAAACACCATTTAGAGCTGAACTATAAATCATCATTCCTCACCACACAGCACCAGGGAACATGCCTCTAACAAGCTGAATCACAATGCCATCACCTGGACTTTGAGACCACATCATCCATCAGCCAGAGGGGTCTAAAAAAACTTGAGTGGGTGGGTTTCACAGCTCAGCGGGCTTCAACGCTGACATCACTCCCTCTGAGGCCCACAAAACCGTCTACTCCAGCAAAGTCAGTGGACTGACTGAACAGAGGATGTGTCATTCACAAACACACACTGTAAGACAATAGATGCGGCTGAGGAAAAGACAGCAGCATCATCAAGTTGAGGGATTTTGGCATGATGTCAGCTTGCCTGTTTTATGAGGATTGCAATTCTGAAAACATGCAACTCAGGGTCAGGAACAGGGAACGTTTTGGGGTCAAGCTTTCTGACTAATTACAAACCGTAACATTTACATCAAGGTTAAATTCATGAACATTATGTATCCAGTGAAGACTTTGTATCGCATTTTTACAACTATATTAAACAGACAGTGGATCCAAAGACAGGTGAAAAAAACAGATGACCTTGTAATAACACCAAAAACACTTTATTTCAAAGATCCATTTGTTGACGGGTTAATGAGGCACAGGTTCAGGGTAATGACTGGAATGATGGCCCAAGACAAGGCCGGTAATCTCCACCCATTAGCGGCAGTCCCCTACTGCGCTCAGAAAAGAAGCACAATGCTGATGCAAACCCTTCTGACACCATTAGCATTGCATAACTGCAGGTTAACCGAGGCAGCTGCCGGTTTTTCCCAATCACCTCAACAAAAAAATCTGACACCTCTTCATTTGAGGTGGATTTATATGAGAATCTGATGCTTTTGCATGGGTTGAGGCCAAACTACTTGCTTACTTTAAACAATCATTTTAATTCAGTCAGTTCGCCAGAGTAAGAGTAAAAAAAAAAGAAAAGAAAGGTAACTGCAACTTTTTAACTCACATTTATTTTGACTATTTCTTGTTATTGTGACTTTATAGTTTCTTATATTAATAAATAAATATAATATAAATTATACACACACACACTGTAAAAAATGATTTTTTTTTTGGGGTGAAGTAAATACTAGTGAATAAAAACAATGTAATTTACTTGAAAAAGTTAGTTCAGGCAAGAATTAAAAAAAAAACTGAAGTAAACTCATATCAGTACTTAATTCAACCGAGTAAAAATGAAAGTGTAAATATCAACTCAATAAAATTAAGTAAAAATTACTCAACTTTTCTGATACTGGGGTTCCCATCATGCAATGGACCTTGAATAATTAATGAGGCTCATTTTTCACTGGTTTCCAGCTGTATTTACACTGTTTTATCATTGATTTTGTGCTTTGATGGGTCATTGATGGGTGCTTTCCATAAGATAATCTTTCAATGCAAATCAAACCAGCTAGGCTAACTGAAATAAAACCATGCCAATCTCTAGGTATGGTGAAGGGTGTGTGATGATGTGGGTGTATTTTAATTCCAAATGCCAAGGGAACTTTATCAGGATATTTAAATTTTTACAAGAGTTTACAACATTACGACATTTACAAGAGTACAGAGACGAAAGAGCAGCAGATTCTCCCTCCACTATTCATTTCAATTTAACAAAATACTCTTTTCGCGAGTTCCACCGAGTCCTATTTTTAGGTAACAGCAACAGCTCAGGACACGTGAACAGCGTGAATGTTATTAGTTGACCAACAGTGTGATGGAAAACAGATAAAAAAAATCTCTTCATAAAATAATAATATACCTGTTGCATTGACGACATATGTATATTCCTATCAGTTTGCACAGACACATTCAAATGAACATGTTTATCACAGCAAATTTTTAAATCAACACATTTCATCTTGGTGTGAACAGGCCTTCAGTATGAGAAATCATGCTGAGAGGCAGTGATGTTGTGAATGCTACCTCAGATGGAGAGAAACGCATAGGTCACTGTGTAACACATTACAATAAGTCACTATTAAGGCCCAATTAAAGTCTGTAGGGGTCTCACTGATTCACTTAACCACTAACTGTCCTTTCATTTTTAAATACATATCACACATAGTACAAACTGCACACTTAAGGAATCACATCACCCAAGCGGAATGTCTTTTCAACCCCATCACAGAGAGAGAAAGAGAGAGAGAGAGAGAGAGAGAGAGAGAGTCTCCAAGGAAACGAGACAGGGAGCTGAGTGAAGCGCCTCATTAGGAGTAAATCTCATCAGATTCCCCCCCTAGAGCCAACAAGACAGAGTCACGTGGTGCATAGAAGGTCAGGAGATCACAGTGGACATTAATATAATGAGGAGGCCTAAAGGAACACTCTGAAAATCAGTTCAGTAGCCGTCTTCCACATGTCATGCGTGTTCATGTCAGCATAAACAGACATACAGGGGTCTAAGACTGGTATTAGATTTTCCGCCAAACATATTCAACCAACAGCGTTGGAGATTGCTAATAAAATGTCCAAAAATGAACAACACACAATTTCCAATGACCAATGAGTTGTCCATTTCTGACAAAACAGAACATAGATAAAATGCACAAAAAGTAAACTAAGGCATTGATGGTGTAAATTCTTGCAAAAAGTAATGTGATTGTGCATGAAACTCAAGATCTTCATGCCAAAGAATATTATCTGTGTATTGGCAGACTAGCATGTGCCTAAAACACCTTGAGACAAGCACTGATCAATACGCTGCTGATAAACTGCCAAAAAGCAGAGAAAAAGCATTTATAGACTTAAAGTAATTAACTTACCCCTTTAACCCCTTTCAGATCTCCCTTCAGCAGACTGTCCAATGGGAAGGTAATGATGTTATTCATGTTCTGAAACTAGAGAGCGATAGCACAGCGTTAGACGAATGTCTGTCTTCCCAGCTGTGTAATTGTGCAATCAGAGATAAAGACACAAAGGCGGTGAGGAAACAAAACAGTCGATTGCAGCGGGAGATAAATCAGAGGGTTGAAGTAGTATTCGTAAAAACACAACGTTAGAGGAATTATAAATTAGGTTTGCAAAAAATAACAAGAAAATATTCCAAATCATAAATTACAGCCAAATGTTAAGCTCAACTTATTTGAGGTAAAAATACCAGTAATGGCTAAAACACCTTCATGAAAGGTTTCATGATTCACCCTGTAGACTCAAGATCAGCTTTTGGGCCCAGAGCTCCAAGCACATTAACAGCTGAAAGGTAAGATGTTTGAAAGTACCCATTTGCTCTACATAAAAATCACATAAATGCAAAATAAGAGTCCTCACCAGGTTCTTGAATAGGGCTGTGAGTTCCTTGGTGAAGACGGAGAACTTCAAGAATGCTGATCCAAGGTCAGGATCATCTCTGTACACGATATTCTCTCCGAACTTCTCCAGAGCTTGAGTGTACTGCTCCTCGTTCTCCACATGAGCTACAAACAGAAAGTCAATATGGTCTACACCAAAACTTAAATAATCCATACGCCACTAAATTCTATGTAGACTTTAACGGAATAATGAAAAAAAAACAAGTTTATCCTCTTACAACCTTATAACCCTCAAGGGGTTAAGGTCTACACACGCGTAAGCATAATACTCTTTGTAGTCGCAGTATCGTTCTTTTCTTTCCCTCATATTGTTCTTTCCTACTGTTGCTTTCTTTCCTCCAGATTGTGGCATCTTGTATTCCAGCATTATCAGTTACACTCCACCTATTCACATCTACTTTGTCCAACCACCAACACACAATATAGTCTATTTATTGTTTTAAGGAGACTTTTCCACACTCTGTTCATTATTATTGTATGGCAAGACAAAAAGACCCTGATAGAGCCTGATGGAAACTTAAACAAATACAAAAACCCAGAACTTCCTCTCATTTCCATCAAACTCCCAGTTGTCATCCTCTCCAGGGGCAAAGCATAAAAGACAAAAACATGCAAGCATGTAATTCACTCATGCAGTGATGTTACAAACTCCCAATAGTTTGTCTGCAGGGAAAATGTGTAATTTACAAGTACAGACATGTCGTAAAACGTCGGGATGCTATAGTCAGCGTGCCAACGTGTTTGTAATCAACACCTGGAGCTTTTTTCGAGACTCCCTCGTGGGTGAACATCTTCACATAAATAGTTAAAGTTATCCAGCGCAATTTCCTCAGAGACTGTCACCAAGAATAGCCACATACTCAATGCCTTCTTATGAATCATTTATTCATAACAGATTTGTTTTAGTGCAGTCTGCGATTGTTAGCTTGAGAGCTTTCTCTTTAGGTGACCTATTGTATCTCGAAAGGAAGGACACAATGGGACAGGAAGTGAGGCAGTGGTATGCTATCACCCTAAAGCTAGTGCAGGACTGGGGCCATGTAGCGACATCACATGACAAAAACAAAAGGAAGACCTGGAGATGCACTCTAGTAGATCTTAGCGCTCATGTGCTTGAGTAGACTTGGAGCACTGCCCAGGTCACAACAACAGGCATGGTAATTAGATACAGGCTAATAAGGATAATGGATATCTGAAGGTCATATGCTGAGGAGATTCCATTCAATATTGAAACCGCAGTTTCTTATACCTGGCTGGGAAAGCAGGGATAGGGCTGTATGTCTATTGCCTATTCAGTTTGATGAATGGCTACACCTGCTTCCATAAATGAACACTTGATAAATCCAAGCGAGACCACAAATGTGGAGTATATTCATTAGTAAAAACTGCTAACTACAGTCCAGATTCCTATTAGCTTGATATCCATGTAGTAGTTAGGACCTGAACATTTAAAAAAAGCTGTTTTCTAAAAACTAGTTGCCTCTGATTTCAAACCTGAAGTACAAACACATAAACTTCTAGCAAATAACCCTCAGTTACCAGAAGGAATATTATTGGATTACTGTAAAAGCATTTTTCCTTCGCCATTATGCCATGTTGTCTACAGACATTACCAAGTAGTTGATCGGAAGGAAACTTCTCCATTAACTTAGTGTACAATCTTTAGGAACAACAGGCTAAGGCCATTCTAAATCGTATTGATTTTCCTTTGATCGAGTTAAGACAGATTATGAGACCCTTGTGCAACTTTAAAAAATGTAACCACGAAGAGAAAGGAGAGCAGTGGGAGAGTGTCTGATTATGAGCTGTAAAGACCCGTTCCTTCAAACCACCAGCTGGATCAGTGACTCATCACATCTCATTACAGGCCTGCAGACTTTCCTGACTTCATATACCAATTCACCATAGCATTCTACAAATAAGAATGTTTTCTGGACTTTCAACACACCAAATTTAATCAGTTCAAGTCTTTACAAAATAAGGCATGTGGGCTTCTAAATATTACAGCAAAGCGGTTTGACATTCACAGTAGGGTTCTTCACATCCAGCTGATGCCGCCACTAATGTTATGACAATAAATCTCCAGGCCCGGCGGTGTGTGTACAGCCTCAACACAGGCTGTGTTTGGACTTTAAACATCCCATCTTGTTTTCTGCTGCAGTGGCCGACTGTGCATTTGGATCTGGCTTTTGTTTTTGAAGCGACATATGAGCTCTGCACAGCTTCTGCTCGTCTGCAATGACAAAACTACAGATCCAAGCCGTTACGGTAACTCAAACCTAGCAGTCTTTCCGTGCTGTGGCTGTCTGTCTGAGATTTTCGGGGAACAAAATAACTGCTACATTAGTCATTTTCAGGGTCACCTTCAAAACCAGTCACACAAACATATACCAGTTAGGGCAATGACTTGGGTATTCAATTCCTGAAACTGCATTACACAAATATTGTTGCATATGATTGACTTTTCTGACAGTTTCTGATACTCACTGAGCTTATCATGTGGTTTCAGACAGTCAGCCCTGTAACCACAGACACGATTGAGCCTGTGAGTGGAAGGGGGTTGGTTCATGCGAGTAATGCTCGAGTCATTTTAACACCTGTGTATATTGCAACTGGTTTAAAGGCTTAGGAAAATCCCAAAAAATAAGTCACAATCTACTCCTAGAGCTTTTTGATGCAAAAAAAATATAATGAACATAATACAATAATACAGTAATTTCCAGTACTTACATTTTACTAAGCGTTCCAAGAGTGCTAATATTTAGTTCAAAAGCACTGGTAATTTGTATTACGCCACTTGTCTATGGAGTGTGTTTTTATGTTCCAGACAGACTGTCAAGAGATTTTCAGTGACCTTATCTGCAGGTTGTTTACACCAGTACTTTGCGATAAGAAGGCTATCTTTATGAATGAGTCATTTGAATCACTCAACTGATTCATTCGAAAACCCTGATTGATTCGGTAACTAAATATAATAGGGGCTTTCACACCCAAATATAGGGGATTTCGCACCAGAAGAACCTTTTCATGGTTCCTAGATCTATTGGCGGAAGTACCCGGATTTTGGCATGTTTGCACTGCAGGAACTAGCAACTAATTTAGCTCCTACTTCAGAGTAGGGTCGTTCAAGTCCTCTCGGGAAGTTCGTACCGACGAGGTGGGAAGTTGTGTTTATGATGGCAGGTGCGTTCAACTCATTTTCGTGTGAGTAAGATGGCGGTGCATTTTCTGTTAAATGGTGGTCTAGTGCCCCTTTTTACAATACGTACAAATAAGTTGTCCCCAGAGTGTGTATGTAAAGTTTTAGCTCAAAATAATCTACAGATAATTTTATACAGCATGTTAAATTTGCCCCTTTTCGAATGTCATTAAAAACACGTTGTTTCGTGTGTTTCCCTTTAAATGCAAATGATCAGGTGCTCCCGGCACAGAGGGCGGAGCTTCAAAAGCTCCTGTGTGTGTGTGTGTTAGCAGCTCTGATTACGCAGAAAAGCACTAAAATGTCAGAAACTGTTCTGCCTTTTGTGTTTAAACTGGAGTCAGACAATGATGGAGAGACTCAAGAAGAAGTGACAACATGTAGAATGCAACAGGACGTTTTTGAATGGTTTTCATGTCTTTGATTAGCATATCCTCTCATTTAAATCTATAAAATCGGTAGTGTGGGTACTGTTGTAAGAGTGACATGCTATTGCATTTGTCTTATATACTGTATTGCATGTGAAAACTACAACAACTCTTCCTCTTCTCAACATTGACTGCGTGTTCCCAGTAAAGTGTAAAAACACTCAGAATGCTTCAGAAACCTTGTTAGTTGTGATTTAGTGGAGTTTCTTTCATTCAGGTCTGGCTCTAAATGATCCTCTACTACACACCAGTCCTTCACCAGGACAACAGTCCTTCTCTAGTGACACCACTGCAAATGTTACTGTGATTGACACCTGATGCCAACTCAAGGTTTCATTATTGGCAAAAACCCTCCAGCAGGCCTCAGGCTCCAACCACATGCGGGAAAGATGCTCCAGTTCTATCAGTGTCTCTCACTCTCTCTTCCTCGTTCACTTGCTCTCATCCTTTCTGGGCAGCCTTCAGCTTGCTGTCTGCCATAGACTACGATCGTCATGCATAAATAATCCAGTACTGTAAGACAGAAGCGTTTGTTTCTTGGGCTGAAGTGAGAACACTCAGGAGTGAGAGTTGATCTCCTTCACCTTGCTGAAGACACACTGGCAGCTTATTCAATAAAAGGCTTTTGGTAAATGAGAAAGCTGGCGAAGAGACTGAATAAACAAACAATGATGTAAGTTACTGACTTCAAAACTGTAACAGCCTGTGCTTCTTTCTTTCAAATGGACCATGTTTTGTGTTGTAAGAAAACCACGTCCTGCTGGACACATTTTTGCAAAGTTTCCTTCGAATAATCCATAATTCCTTCCCTTAACAAACAAATAACACCACAGAAATGCTAAAAGATGCTTCATATCACCACATCAAGAATGCCACAGTATAGTATATTTTATATAATATTATTTAGCCTATCTATTATTACTTTTATACTATATTTTCCCCCAAATCTTAATTCTTCATTTTGCATTTTGAAAAACATTTGTAAAGCGGTCTTTGCTCAACCAAAATGTTATAATGGTATTAAAAAGAGCAGAAAGTTTTACCCATAAACTAGTGCTAAAATAGAAAAATGTGTTGTTTTTATTGGCACGTTAACACTTTTGTCATCCTGTGATCATTGTAGACAATGATAAATTCATTTCAAGAGAAATTAATATCTCAGCAGTGATTTTCACACAGTCACTGTTCTCTCCAGGTGTGAATTAGACCTATTTCTGCACCTCTGCATGTGACCTAGCAGTTCAGAGCACTCTGATGAGGAGATTCGTCTCTCCCACATCAACACTGAGAGACTTAGCTACATCCCAGGCTATCTGGCCTTTCTAAAGCCAGCTAAGAGCAGATGTCCTGTTCCTCACTGATAACAGAATGCGTTAAGAGCAGAGAAATTAATCAAACTCACCATGGGTCACCAGCCTGTGAGCAGAGAGTCTCTGATTTATTACTTACTGCGGAAGAACATGACGTTCTTATGAAGGATTAAGAAATATGGCTTCTCTAATGAATAACCACTTTTAATTGATTTAGGCTAAGCTGAGTGGTTTTTGCTATACAGTAGCTATTGTTCCAGGTGGTTATTGGGGTGTAGGTAGGGTGTTCTGAGAAATTGCCAAATAAACAATATTTCGGTACCATATGGTTTTTCAGGCGATATTTATTTTCATTTGACCCATTTTTTCCATTTAAATTACCATTGTCATCATCAAATACCAAATTGTACTATACATTATAAAGTTCACTTTTTGCATTTATAATAACTGGTTTTAGCGTTTATTTTTTATTTAGACAAAATATATTTATTTTTATATTATAATGTTGTAGTAGTATATTGTTCCACTTTAGGTTTTATTTTATTTATTTAGACAAATTAAGGATATTATTGTGATTCCTAAATACACTTGCAGCATTTAAAACAACTGATTTAGTTTTTCGCAATTCTACTGCTTTCCTTAGAATCCCTATCATTAGCATTAATTTTGTATGATATGCAAATATGCTACGGATATTAAATAGTCAGGTGTGTTTAGATCAGTAAAATGCAAATAAGGAAAAAGAGATGAGGCTTGCAAATCAGTTTCAACGATACTACACCAAATGGGAATTTGCGTAATCAAATGAGAGAACCAGATCCTGCCAGAATGAAACAAAAGCACCGATTCCCGCATACAGGAAACAATAACAGAGCCACGGCTCTGGGAATCCCATCAGCATGCGTGGGATGGACAGATAGACATGAAGGGAGTGTCCTGGCACAGCTGTCCCCTGGGGTGTGGGAGACAGCTGTCCGGCCTGAACAGAGCCAGCAGTGTTCCTAGAAAAGTGTCGATCAGCAGAGCTCGCCCCTGCGTTCTCGTCTGGGCCTCCTTGTGCAGTTGAAACAAATTCAGCGAGTGAATGATCTGTGTTGTCATAGGCGGAGACAGGCGGCACAATGGAGAGCTGCTCAACCTCAGTACCGGCAGCCAGTACAAAGGACAGCCCTTTAGTACACGCTGATAACTGGAGCCATTCAATCAAGCATCACTCGGAAACACTCCAAAACACTAATTATATTCCAGGAAGAGAGCAATTCAAGGAAGCTGTCTTCTCCGGTGGGTCAGTGTGAAGATAACAGCCTGTCAGCTACATGAATTTAACGCTATGTCCCAAGCAGACAAGTGGCAGACGATCATTTTTAGCTCATGCTAATGAGTTTTTCACAGCAATCATTTGTTGTACATTATATGGAATAGCCCCACCCATAGTGATATTTCATTGGTCTAAAATCACAATTGATTTTGTATATCGATCACAAGTTCAGTATGTAGTACCTCAAGGCTCAGTAATAGGACCGTTGCTTTTCTTCCTTTACATGCTACCCTTCATTTGGAAGCATGCATAGCTTTACACCGATAAAACTCAGCTCTGTATGTACTTGGGCCTTGACGAAACATACCAATTCACAAATTTGATGGAATGCATAGCTGATATAAAAAAATTGGATGACTAGTAATTTCCTACTTCTTAATTTCGAAAACAAAAAACAAAACAGAGATTAGTGCTTTATGTCTATTGTGATCTCAAAATTTTAGCTAGTTGATAATACATGTAATATATATATATATATATATATATTTTAAATGTAGCAGTAAAACAAAATATTACTTTTCTACATTATAATATGAATTAAGGCAAGTTGAGTTGAGACCTCCCCAACCGAAAAAGTCACTTTTTAGACAACTTGCCTGTCTTCCTGTCCCTAGTACATTATCAGGACTCTTCTCTTCAAAAAAGATCACTTAGTACTTGAAAAACCCTTTGAGAAACTGAACATCTCTGGCAATGGAAATATCAAACACACTACCAACTATACTCTGTTCCAATCTAAAGAACAAACTCTGCTTTTTGGCATTATCAACATATCATGCATCAAAAGTGTCACCTATAGATAAAGCGAAGTGCATTCATTGTATCAGATGGATGAGCAGATGTGCTCCAGAGATTTCCTGACTGTAATCCAATCAGACAGCGGCCACATCACGAGAGAGGCTGAGATGATGTATGACAGAGAGCCGAGGCAGTGAAGTGTCTGAGATCACTTACCCAGACCGGAGGCGTAAATGGCCTTAACTGACTTCTTCATCTTGTAAAGGACACTGCGGTCCACATCCAGGGCCTAAACACAGACACAGAAATAAAGAGAGAAAGAGATGTAATATGTGTATCCCAAAACTTTTAGGTCAGTAATACAGATGAACATTGACATCGGCACTATTGTACCACACACATCTCACACTCGAATATAAATCTCTCACACATACACACACCTGTATACACAGGGGGCAGTCCCTGCTGTCTTCAGTCTGCAGGTGATTCATTATTTAAAAGCAAGCTCCTAAAAATACTCTAAAACAATCCCTGCTCAGCAGGACTAGCGGAAGTCTGCATGCAGCACAGCTGAACCTGTGCTCATCCACAAAAGAAAAGTCCCCAGAAGCACCATAGGATGCAATAACACACACACACACACCAATATAACACTCAAAAAGAGTGTCAAGCATAAGCAAGAAACTTACTTTAAAGCCTAAATCTTGAGCCAGTGTTGTTATTATTTTACAGTTACAGTACACAAATCAATTTGATTGATTCACAAGCTCTCTTTAGGGCAATTAACCCCGGGTTATAGTCATTCTTACCCCTGCTTTTAACCGCTGGTAAATTACCGTTTCACACTAGTAATTTAGAAGTAGGGTTAGAACCACTTTTTATTCGGTGTTGTGAAACTCTGCCAAATGTGTAGTGTTAAATGATAGCTTATGAATAACCAGGATGAATTTTTAATCCTGGGCAAACTATGAGCAGTGTGAAATGTGAAGCATGATGATGAGTACAACCAGGGTATAGAATGACCCAGGGTTAACTATTTCAAGTGTGATTTGATTCAGTATGATGTAATCTGATGTATTTAGGTCTTTTTCAGTTATAATGTAAATGTTGATGACTGTACAACTCGCCATTTCACATTTTATTTACATCTTATTTTTCATCCTTTTGACAGTTATATTTGCTCTGAAATTGCTTGAAAGACTACAAGAGAAAAAAAACATGTTACTTGCACACATGTTTTCTATAAAAAAAAATAGTAAACATTCATAGAAATTAATGTCTTTATGCCATCAGAGACACTATATTATTTTGATTGTTATTTTATAGTCCTATTGATTTGATGTATAAATCACAAAACATTTTGGTGAAATTGTGCAGCCCTACAAACAAGCAAAGGACCATTTTTATGTTTTATGTAACCATATTTTTTTCATTTTAAATTTCAATTATATATATATATATATATATATATATATATAAACATGAAAACACAAAACATGACAGTGAGGGAGTGTAAATCATAAGAAACAAGCCAACATACTTTAATGCCTAAACCTAAGTCGGAGTGTAAATTATTTTACAGTTACAGTACATTCAGTTTCAATTCAAAATTGAAGTTATATTTCCATTTTGGATTATAGAATTAGATTTTCCCCAAATCGTGCAGCCCTACTGGTAACCATTCAGTACCACTGTAAAATGTCAGATTGGTATATTACCTAAAAAAGGGATATCAATTGAAAATCTGCATAAAGAGTTAAAAAGGGAAATAGAATATCAACATAATAGTTCCTCTATTGTACCAGCTCATCTCATATGCGGTCAGAAGATCATCACACATCCTCTTCCTTCACCTCTCAATACCTCTATGCAGCTAATAAAGCCTCAAACCTCTAGACAAAGCTAATGAAACACCATCCCTGACACCAACTGTTGTTTGGCCCCGTTCACAGGAGGCTCCACTGTAAATCCGGCTTTTATTAAAAATGCTGTGTAATATTTATTTTCCAAATATATCACGGGAAAGCTTTCCAGATGCTTGTCTAGCGGCTGGCTGGGGTGTTCAGTTTCAGAGCGGTAGGGAGAATGACAATGCTTTTACTCGCGAGTGAGCCGAACCGTGAACCACCAAAACCAAGACGCCTGAAAAAGCAAAATGAAAGCTTACAGAGAAAACAGTACAGTTATTAATAAATCAAATTATCAAGTAAAAATAGAAAGAAAGTCACCACATTCTTTCATGAAACTACTACCGCTTTAGTAACCAAAGAAAAGCATCAGCCAAAGTCTTTTATATATCGTTTCATATTTGTAAATTAAGATTACATTTCAGCACAAAAACAATTCTATTTTTAATAAATATCAAAAGCGTTATTGAAGGAGTGGATGAGATGTGACCAACACTTGAACTTGAGTCAAAGAGGGATGCAGTTTCATTTTAGGCATTAGACCTCAGTGTCCTATTGGGACCGGAGAAAAAACTTGAAATTTCACTTCACAGTGTGTCTTTGTTTCACACACAAAGATCTACTATACAACTGCCTTTTATTGAAGTGACATGAGAATTGTCGGAGAAACAGGACTTTATAACAGCATTCATCAGTGGATTACTTGTATTAATCCCAATGACTAGTTAAGTATCAACCACCTGTCTCTTCATGGTTCACAATGTGATCGCTCTGCTACAAAACCCAGGAGATATTTCAGAGTTGGACATTAGAATGCAGCTAATCTCCATCCGCTTGATACTCTAATAAGCACAAAAAATACATATTTCACAGAATTATAATTGCATTGAATTAATCAAAAGTGACAGAAAAAACATTCATAATGTTTCGAAAGATTTATACAATTTAAAATAAATGTTGTCTTTCAAAATTTCTATTTATAGAATCCTAAAAATATACAAGTTTCCACACATTTTTTTTTAACATCATAAATGTTTCCTAGCAACAATATCAATATATCAAAAGAATGATTTCTGAAGGATCATGTGACACTGAAGACTATGACTATGAAATGAAGGATGGTTTCAAAGGAAATGCTGTATTCCTGCAGTTCATTTAAAAGGAATCCTCCTTTTTTTATAGTACAAATTAATTAAAAAATACATATCTAGACTTTTATACTGCCTTACAGACATTTGCATTTCCCTTTTATGTGCAGAAAGAGGTGCATTAGAGTGATGTGCCGTAAAATCTGACAGACTGATCAAGTATCTTTCTGTAATCTGAAACCACCATCAGCCTCCATTTATATTCATCTCTACAGGCCCTATTCTCCTTCACTTAATCTCATTTCACTAGCCTTTATCTTTATCTGTAAGTGAGGCACTCAGCCCAGGACAAACTGAGACAGTGTTTTAATGAACACACATCTCGGAAGGAGATCTGAAACTATATTTCTTCAGCTACACCTTCAAATTAATCTTTAAAGGGCATATTGCAGGTTAGAGGACCCAACGAGTCAATGCATAGAAAAACAATGTAGGAACTAGATTTTCTTTAAAATATACGTATAAACACGCCACAGAAGCTTCTGCAGTAAAAAATTTTACTTCCGCGTCTGAAAATGGGCGTGGCGGGCGTGACGCAATGAGCGGGAGAGCGGTCGATTCACACAACAGGAAAACAATGGATCGCATGACATTTCAGACGCTGAGGAAATACTCGTATGACGGATCAAGCCATAAAGTTATGAGCCTGCTATGCTAAAGAGATCAGGGACAGGCCAGGATAATGTCAGACAGAATGAATGGTCAGAGAAAAATTGACCTGTGATGTGAGGAGAACCAGTGGAGAACAGGACAGGTGCCTTTTAGGTGAGAGACGTGCTTACACTGTGCTCACAATACTGTACAGATTCTATAACAGGCCAGCAGACATTAGTATGTTTAGGGTAGATTTATATACTATTAAATGTATAAAAACTTTACTTGAGTATATTTCTATACTAAAAGCATAGGCTATACTCGGGTAAATTTTTAATACATATTTTTCACCTTGGTTATAACATAAACAGAACATTAAAGGTTTGAGTATTTAAACAACCAATTTTGTTTTTCAATTAGCACAAGTTTTATTTAGGGCATGACATGACTAGTTACCTATAATATATAACACTATTTGATGCCATTGGTAGTATACCACGATCAATATTCTTGCTTCGGCATACCATGTTGAACTCCATCATATCGCCGGGATGCTAATCATTTGATCTGAAGTGAACGCTACACACGACCGCGTTTCCCGAGCCGATGCAGAGGAGAAATCCCGTCTCTTCACCTGCTCAACCCGCACCAGGAACGAAAGATAGGCTATATAGCACCGTCCCTTTTATTGTAATGGAAACTTGTGGACTCAATCTTGAAGTCCTGACAGGCTGGAGTTTTTGCAATCTCCACAAACACAATAATTTACCATGACGATGATAAATTTAAATGCAAAAACTAACGATAGCACACTGACTGACGAGCGCTCTCACCGAACACCAGCCTGCTCTCACTGAGCCGAGGCTGCGGCTCCCTGATATGACGTCAAATGACGCGATGTTGAAAAAAAAGCCGTTTTTACTAGCAGTCCAAGAAACGCTCACTTTATCTTCTAAATTAGTGCCCTTATGTTGTTTTAAAACATTTTAAATCCTGCATTAACTTTTCATATGGTATTTTCATACAAGGTTATCTATAAATTTCGATTTTTTTTTTTTACCTGCAATATGCTCTTTAAGGGAATTTACAAAGGCATAAATCACTTTCCACAGCTCTTGAAGAGCATAAAAGGGGTTGCAGAGGTTCTAAGCTCACTGAAGTGATGTTATGACAACACGGTGGCATTTTTTTTTCATCTACATCTTTCAACATTAATCTTCATTGGTTTTCATTTAAATTGGTGAGGCACTAAATGGGGTTCTTGAAAGAATGCAGAGGGCAGAACTTAACTAGTCTCAACCTCAGACACCCATTGACCATTGGCTGAACATCTTAAGGCACACAAAATGGGAAACACTTCAGGAGTTTCAAAGTAGTCATCTGATTGGTTGAATTCTACAGGATTCAACGAATCTTTAACGATTCGCCTGTAAACAAAACCACCGTGGTGTCAAAGCCCCTCATGGCAGAAGAAAGCCGTTGTTTACGACTTTGACAAAGAGCGCTCATCAGGATCAACTAAACACTGGATTTTCAAAAATATGTGAAGTTTGCAGGGCCATGATTGTTGCCATAAACTTGCACAATCAATCATTTATTAGATGTACGTTGGTCTGTTATAATAGAGACATCGCATCGCCCCTAAATATGACATGAAACAAAAACAAACCATGATCGGTCGCTTTAAGTTTACATGCGAGTTAGACGTCCTCTTGGGTGGTTCTTGGCCAATGAAAGCTTAGATTTAGTCCAGACATTCTGTCTGAAGGTCTGGTTATGTGAGACTAGAACTGAACAGGCTAAGTGTCCATCAAACTCATCAGTCAACTTTGAAACGAAGAGGGCACACCAAATATGACGTGCCTACCACAGTTAACATTTGTGCTGTACTTTCATTATGGTGAAACACATTCTGACTGGCTGGCCTGAAGTTTTTTATTTTTAAATAAGCATGCAGGGACCGACAAGATGTTGTGTTAGTGTTTCTGATAGTGTGAAATTAATTACAGACCTGCCACACGCTCACTCTCATCCGCGGAAATACCTCACTTCATTTGAAACTGCAAACAGAGTCCATTGTAAGGGCTGTACATTTATGAAATGATCCAAGCCACATGATTGGGAGGCGCTGTGTTGGAAATTAACATGCCACTGCCCAAATTTACATATGCCAATTCAGATTTACATATCCCAATTTTCACATACAGCTGGTCTATTCAGATCGATGAATAAAGAATGAAAATGCAAATTCACTCTCTGACACTTTTTAAAAGCAGAAATACTCTCGTTTCTACTCTGATTGCTGCAAGACCATGGTAAACGCTAAAATATTAATATGATATTAATATTTACTATATAAAGCACTATAAAGGACTGTTTTTGCACAGGTAAAATAATTAGAAGTGAATGACACTGGAAGCCTTGCACATTCAAGGTACAAATGGCCATGCTTGCTATTGCATTAAAGGGGTCATGAACTGGCGTTTTAATTTTTATTATATTGTTGTCTGAGGTCAACTTATGACGTTCGCTTGGTTTTTGCATTCAAAAACATCAAAATGAATAAGTAATAGGCTATTTTGTACCCAAGTTGTGAGCCTTCCTGAAAAACGGTCGGTTTTTATGGGCGTGTCCCACTGAAGACTTGGAAGTAAACGCCCACTGCTGCGAGTGGACAACAGTTTTGCATATTATAATGAGTTTAACTCACCCGTCGGTGCACTGGGGGAAAACGTCCAATGTTGTAAAATGGCAACCGGATTCGCCCATACATGTTCGACCCAGAGACAGAGTCCGTGTGTTGCACAATTCCTGTCAGATCCAATATAGACGGCACAACACATTCTTTACTCTTAATCACTAAAGTTTATCCATGCAGTCCTATTGGAATCCAGAGGAAGCTTATGCAGCGACTATCTTCTTTCACAACCAGGCACTGAACAATATTCTGTATTGCTCGGTAGCTCGATCCGGTTTGTCATCAAGAGGTAGGCCTATGTTACTTAGCTTTGCGTGTAATGCACGAATCGGTGGGCGGGGCTAAACCGGATCTTCTTCTGCGGGGGTGCTGTTTTATCCTCTTTGACGTCATAGTTCCCCACTTTGAAAAATGAGTAATTTGCTGAGCCTGGTGTCAATAAAAACTTTTATTGGACTAACAAGGACGTTTTCAGTTCTGAAACTTACAGGATATTCATATAATATGATGACCTCTTTTAATGTCAAAAGCTCAAGGAAAATTAGATTTTTCAGTTCATCACCCCTTTAAAAATAAGGTGGATACAAAATGCTGCGCAAATTTCCGTTTCTGACATCAGCTTATTATAGAAAAGGAAATCAGACAGTATTTAGCATACATGTTTTTTGCTATTTACTATTGCTTAGCTAAATAGTCTGTTTACGAGCGTCATCAAGTCGTCATTTTATGTAACGGCAGCGAATCTAGCCATGTGATCAAAAGCACCAAACTTATTGGTTGGCCAGGTTTTTCCTCAGAGTGATGGAAAAGAGATTGATGTAAGGCAATGTTTGTGTTGGTTTTCACACGGTATATTCTTGATGTGAACACCAGAGAATCCTTTGAAAGCCCATGCGATTGGATGTACGCATACACTGGTGCATGCGTAAAAAAAAGTACACTTTGACATAGTAAACTGCTATAGCGTCTCATGTGGCAACACTTGGCACAATGTAACACACTTGTACTACATCATGGATTGTGTTCTAACATTTACCTTTATGCACAAAAAGTCAGAGAGGGGTTTTGAAAATTATACTGTAAAAGAGAATTTGATTAAGTCCAAGAAATCTTGACTAAAATTATAAGTGGACCTAAGGGGAAAAACAATGCCGAATATGATCTCTGTATTGTAAATATATGTGCTTCGTTGTATTCTTTTTTATTCTCTCTGCTCCAAAAAGAGCAAGAGTGTCACAATGTCATATTTGACATCACTTAGGTGATAATGGGTGACACGGCATCTGTCACAGAAATGAGACATTCATTGTACTAGTGTTGTCCTGGCGTCTTTACCCCGTGCTGCCGCCCCCACACAGCAACTTTCTGAACAGAACCAGGAGGCACTCTCCCATCTTTCACTTGCTTTATTTCCGCTAACTAATGTATAACAGACACCCCGCACACTGCCAAAACATTACAAAACCCAAGGTTTGATGACCATCCCAGAACAGTAAAATAGGGACCTTCAAGTCAATGACGTCAGGCACCATCTGTCCCGCTCCAGTCTGGAGAGCAGCACCTCTGAAGGTGCCAGGCCATCGCTGGGGTGACTGTGTCACTTTATATTCCCCACGCTGGCGGGAGAAGACTGGGTTTCAGAGCTTATCACCCCGTCAGGCAGCAGTGACCCTGATTTATGGGACACCAGGGAAGAGTCACACCAAGGGCCAAATGGAGGAACTTTCTCCTGACAGATGCTGCCATGTCTCAAACTGGCAGAAGTTGAACCAAACCTCAAATCAAATGAGTATTGGTCAAATAAGGAAAATAAACTTTAAAATATGAAACATTTGATTATATGCAATTGTATGTCTAGATATTGGCCAATGCTGTTATGCTTATTCTTTCATCCGGAATGTACAGTATATTAATATATTCTAAAAACATTTCGTACAGTGACCTCCATACAGCTTTTCTATGATGAGCATGGTTTAATTTTGTGAATAAAATTACTAAAAACAAATTACAGTAAAAAAAAAAAAAAAAAAAAAACTGTCCTGAAACCATAATGAAGAAAAACATTAATACATTTTAATTATAAAAAATATATGTTTTATTTTTTTTAAATGTAGATAAAAAGTTAGCATTTTAATATTAATTAATACAAATAAAACTTTGGCAATTTTTTTTCAAATATTTTAAAGGAAAATTATTTTAACAAAACTGCTCACTATTAATATATTAATCAATGCCTTCATGTCATGTGGCATAAGCAACATGCAGAAACGTGCATTAAAAAAAACCAGAACAAAAAAAACAGGCATTTATATCACAGAGACAGACCCTCATGACTGTGTTTTAAGGTCAATATGCTTTTTAAAATGTCATAACTCAAAATAAACATACTGACATTTATGAATTAATTAATGGTATTTGGAAAATGTATGAATTTATTCTCTAAAATATTGAATATAAAATTGATCTGACAGTGTGCTTTAGGTTGTGGCTCAACTTCTCGGTTTAATTAAGCTTAATCCACAAAACAGGAATGAAAAATTCATAACAACCAATGACTTATTCTTAGAAATCTTGATGTCTTCCTGTTCAGCTAGCAACCATTCTTTGACAACCTCAGCCATACTCACCAAAATCACATGTGTGGAAGCCTTGCTTACCACCACTCAAAAAACAGTCCAACCACAACCGGCCATCAGCCCAAAACGGCTGACCAGAGCAAGGCCCTAATCTGCCGTCTGGCCCCGGTTAAGCCACACTTAGCCCAAAGCAAAGATTTAACACACTTACCCTGTATTACACAAGGTTTTTTAAACTCTAATGCCTTTGCGGACTGTGAATAGGCTTAATCTAAGAGCCTCCACATAAACACGGCACAGAAATGCTTACTGTATTGCTGAATTTACTGGACCCGTCTATGATACACACTCCTAAAAATTGATTTTTACATTTTAGCCTCTTATGCTCACGAAGGCTGCCTTTATTTGTTCAAAAATACAGTAAAAACAGTAATTTTGTGAAATATTATTACATTTTAAAACTTATTTCGGTTTTCTAAAAATGTAATTAATTCCTGTAATGGCAAAGCTGAATCTTCAGCATCATTACTCAAGTCTTCAGTGTCACATGATCCTTCAGAAATCACTCTAATAAGCTGATTTGGAGCTCAAGAAACATTCTTATTGATGTTGGAACAGAATGATTCCAGGTCAACTGCAAATAGTGGGATAGACGTGACCTGCCCAGCATTGTTCTCAGATTTGCAACTATTTGATGACGGCATGTCTAAGCATACAATTCCCCCTCAATTCTCACTGCCCAAAACTGAAAAAGCCAGAAGAATTGTGGCAAGTACCATATTTTTGATGCATCACAATCTATTTTTTACTTCCTCTCACCGCATGCCTTCTCGTCTCAACCCAGATGCCAGTGCCGCCCACTTAAAACAACAAAGCTGGAATCATGGGAGCGTCGTCTGCGGGGCGCGTGCTTGGCTCCTGTCTGGTGTCACTTTATAACATGTCGCACTTTCATCTCCCCCAAACCAGACAAAAAAACACAGTTGAACTTGGGCCAAAAGAGGCCGTCTGGATCGCAATTATCCAATTCAGTGGGGAAAAGGAGCTGATTAACATCCAGGTTTCACAGAGGCACCAGATGTTTTCTCTCGATAAACAAATATTGTAAAGGGGAAGAAGGCTAAGGCACTCTGGGTCGCGTTTACTTCATGTGTGATATCTGACGCCGCTGTAGTGTTTGTGAATGGGAACCATAAGAGTGGTGCAGTCTAATACTCCAGACAGGCAGTAAACTCCACCCTGTGTGGTCCACTCGTGTGTTGGAGGCATGGGTGTGCTCAAACTCTCAAGTGTCTAATTAGTTCAAACCTGAAAGAGAGCTGAGTTTGTCTTCATCCAAACAATGGTGGATGTTGGTGAGTTTTGTCTATTAATTTATATATAAAAAATACATAGTGTTGGGGGTAACGCATTACACGCATTACCAGTAATGTGGTTTATGTAATCAGACTACGCATTTCAAATAAGTAGTACTAAAGTTACATTACATTATTATTATTTACAAGTACATACTTAACATATACAAATAAGTAACGAAAGTTACTTTGTTTTCCCATTTATTGACTGGCCCCTCTCTCCTGCTCCCAAACTGTGAGTAAGAGGTGTGGTGAACGCTGTGTAAACATGATGGTTATTGTAGTTCTATTCTAAATGTGAGCAGGAATTTACTCATCTCACTTAAACAAAAACAGAATCAGTATTCCTTAAAATAAATACAAACTCGGAAAATTACTCAAACCTGCAATAGCTAAATACAGCTATATATACACAAATATATTTTATGTAAACTCTCACTTTATTGACCAATATCTTTGCTGCTGATCGTCAATAATCCAAATTAACCATATGCTGTTTTTTGTTTCTTTTTTTATTGCTGAAGTGTTGAACTATCTTCTGTCCTATTCTTCTGCAATGCAGAATGACGCAGCCCAGCTGAAAGGTTTGTTTAAGCCGCGCCCTCTGCTGTACTGGAGCTTATTCATTTCACTTTAGGAGAGAAACGGCTTTTACATTTGCCAAAAATAGAACTTTTTGTAATTACATTAAAATTTTGGAATTTGTAATCAACAGACACGACCAGACAGGTGAGAAAATGTAATGCAAAAATAATGTAATGGATTACTTTCCATAAAAAGTAAAGCAATTAGTTACAGTACTTTCACAGAATGAATTACTTTCCCCAACATATCCTAAACAAAAATTTGTGGTAGAATTGTCCTCATTACATAATGAAGAAAACCTCATTAAAAGAATTACATACTTAAAATGTAGTAAAATTTAAATGAATAGGTAATAAGCAGTATGTAAAAAAATGTGTCTGCCACATCCAAATCATGTGGTGCGATGAACAAAGTCATGATGTCATAGAGAAGTCCACTGCAGACCCTCTTGACTGTGTGTCAATAAATGTATCAAAATAATTGAACATTTTAATGAAAAGGCAGTTCAGGTCAGGCAGTTCCCTACTATATATATATATATATATATATATATATAAATTTGAAAATAATGATTAATGTGTTTGAACACCTACATGTAGCTACACTGTGCAAGAAAAAAAAAGTTATTTTATTTTTTACTTGAAATAATATATATATATATATACTGTATATATATATATACACACACACACTATCTCACGACCAATTCGACGAATGATTAAAAAGTGTCTAATTTGTACGACCTCACTCGTACGAATTCGTACGATTTGTCTAAACCCACGTGATGGGTAGGTTTAGGGGCGGGGTAAGGGGTAGGTCATTCGTACGAATTCATACGAATTGGCCAATTCGTAAAATATGTGTGATTTAGCAAAATCGTACTAATTCGTACGTGTGAGGTCATATGAATTGTTACGAATTAGCCACTTTTTAATCATTCGTCAAATTCGTACGACTTGGTCGTGAGATTAGGTTGCGCACACACATTTTTTTTTAAACAAAAACTTATAAAAAGTTGTCCCTTTCTTTATAGAAGACAGGACACTCATGTGTCATTCAACTTTATAGTAATACGAGGACTAGCATGTATAAATGCTGCATTTGTGCAATTTTTGTATCAAGTAAATTAACAGTATCATCTAAAATCGAGAACTAATAACCCTTATTTTCACATATCTATTGTCAGCCACACCAATAACTGCTTCTCTCACAGAGGTCTTCATTTCGCAAGCCAATCTGCTTCTGATATCCTCAAGCATCTCGATTTTGTTTCAAACAGATGTTCTTGTACAGCCGAAAGGGACTGGATCTGGTGGTCTGCCCAGTATTTTAATACACTATTTGACCCAGGGTCAAATAGTGACGTGTCCTTTGTATACAACCCCTTAGTGTGTACCGGTATACATACAGTCAAACAGCTTGTCAATAGTAGTATAAGCAGGGAAAAAAATATAAAGCATAATTACTCAACTGGTTTAACTGTTATTCTGAAAAGGTCATCTGATTTCTTCACAGAGCTATTCCAGGGCACTATAATTCAGTTGTCATTGCCATTCAGGAACAAGAATAGCCTTTTCCCAGTCATGGGCTGTTTCAGAAAGAGGAATTTAAAGGAATTCAAAATACAGCTCTTCCGTTATTTGCTGTACCACTAAACTCAGGAAACTATGGTGTCTAACTTGGTATCTGGCTTGACCCCAATGTTTGTGTATAATAACACTGTCTATAAATGAAAACTGACATCTATCATTGCTCTTAAAATGTTGTGTGTATGTGTGTGTGTGTGTGTTGTAGTGAACTCCATTTATGTAATTGCCATGGTGTATCTCCTCCCACTAACGCTCCTAGAACACCT
Source organism: Pimephales promelas (assembly GCF_988280905.1). NCBI lineage: Eukaryota > Metazoa > Chordata > Actinopteri > Cypriniformes > Leuciscidae > Pimephales > Pimephales promelas. The sequence continues at coordinate 28,066,883 of NC_142783.1, forward strand.
TGTCTGCCATAACATCACAGCAAGGGTCTATTAGCTCAGCCTTCTACACAGTTTCAAACACACACACCACAATTTAATGCACAGGGGGACCAAGAGTGTGATAAAAGCAGTTAACGCCACCATTTCTCAAAACAGCAGCAGTGTTTATAATATTTCTGTCTCAGAGAGAGTGATCTGAACTCATCCTTATCCACAATCTCACACATTCATCATCAAACAAGTGAGGAAAAATGCTACTAAACTGCACTTTAATTCTGGAGTGCAAAGAAATAGTCGATTTGGAGTAAATTGGCCAAAAACGATGCACAGGGCAAGTTAGAGCTGCTGCGGCAACGTGGCACATCTACACGGCCTACTCAGCAAACCACCTTCAGACATGAGAGGAGAGAAAACAGAAAGAAAAGCTGCAGCTCATTTAAAATCACATGACCTGAGCGTAGCATGCATTCCTCCCCTCTGAAGCCATGTAGCCGAACAGTGATGAGTTAGGCTTTACAAGTCTACAGAAGCATATTGATTTTTATAGAAGCTTGTTTCCGCCACTGAATATAAAAATAAAATAAATAATTGTGACTTTTTATCTCACAATTCTGACTTTTTTCCTCACAATTGCGAATTTATATCTCACAATTCTGACTTTATTTCTCAGAATTGCGAGATAAAAAGTCAGAATTGCTAGATATAAAGTCAGAATTGCGAGATATAAAGTCAAAATTGGGTGATATAAAGTCAGAATTGCTAGATATAAAGTCAAAATTGGGTGATATAAAGTCAGAATTGCGTGATAAAAAGTCAGAATTGCTAGATATAAAGTCAAAATTGCGAGATATAAAGTCAAAATTGAGTGATGTAAAGTCAGAATTGCGTGATAAAAAGTCAGAATTGCTAGATATAAAGTCAGAATTGCGAGATATAAAGTCAAAATTGGGTGATAGTCAGAATTGCGTGATAAAAAGTCAGAATTGCTAGATATAAAGTCAAAATTGCGAGATATAAAGTCAAAATTGAGTGATGTAAAGTCAGAATTGCATGATAAAAAGTCAGAATTGCTAGATATAAAGTCAAAATTGTGAGATATAAAGTCAAAATTGGGTGATATAAAGTCAGAATTGGGTGATATAAAGTCGCAATTGTGATAAAAAAAAAAGACAGAAGTGCGACTTTTTATTTCACAATTCTGACCTTTTTCTCACAATTGCGAGTTTACATCTTACAATTCTGACTTTAGAACACATAATTGTGAGTTTATATGACGAAATTCTGACATCTTTTCTCAGAATCGTGAGATATAAACTCGCAATTGCGAGTTATCAGGCCAAAAAAAGACTAACTTTTTTCCCCCTCAGAATAGTTTAAATCTCACAATTCTGACTTTATATCTCACAATTCTGACTTTATATCTCACAATTCTGACTTTATATCATGCATTTCTGACTTTATAACACGCAATTGCGACTTTATAACTCGCATTTCTGACTTTATATCTAGCAATTGCGACTTTATATCACGCAATTCTGACTTTATTCTCAGGCTTTATTTAACTATAAGACTAATCTAGAGAAGACTAGTCTGTACCAAGTTTACAGTATAGGTTGGCCTTCTCTAAACTACAGAACAAGTTTGGCTTATATTACAGTTTGACTGAGCTGGACTAGGCAGAGAAAAGAAACATCAAGCCGTCTATAGCAGCAATGACCTTATAAAAGGAAAATACTTTTGACACATGCATGAGCTTTTTGGTTCTTTTTAAGGAATAAATATTTCTTTAAAACTGAATCAGATTTATGAAACTGAAACAAGTCAAAATAACCATCACTCTTTCAGAAAATGACACACTGGGAACATGAAAACGGACATTTAAAGGAATAGTTCACTTTTTAAAAAACTTTTGCTGATAATTTACTCACCCCCATGTCATCCAAGATGTCCATGTCTTTCTTTCTTTAGTCGAAAAGAAATTAAGGTTTTTGATGAAAACATTCCAGGATTATCTCCATGTAATGCATTTCAATGGACATGACGTGGACATCTTGGATGACATGGGGGTGAGTAAATGATCAGCAAAAGATTTTTTTAGAAGTGAACTACTCCTTTATGTCATATGGAAAAAAACAAAAAAGTCTTGTGCCATATACCTTTTACTATAAAAGCACAATGGCATTCGCTTGAGTGATTTCACAAGCCGGAATAAAGTACTCTATTAACTCACAGGTTTTATTGCTACTTGTCTCTTGTAACGTCACGGGACTGCCCTAAGCAACCGGTGTCAAACAAACACAATCTCTCTCAGGACTGCTGTTAAGTGCTCCATAACAACAGAGATAACTAGAGCACTATAGGGTTAAAATACTCACCTAGACACACACCAGTGGCAGTGTGACATCTCTAACGCAAAAAAAAAAAACAAAAAAAAACGCATTACGACTAATTTGGATGCAGGAAAACAACACATACTAAAGCTCTGTGGACTTCTCTTGATGGCAGTTCAACCTAACAAAACCACTATTGTCTAAGCGGAGTGTGTGCGTGTGTGCACGCGTGTTAAAAAGAGAGAGGAAAAAGAAAAAACAGGAAAATGCAACACGCTACTGCAGACAACTACCTACTAAAGTTCCTTTGAGAAACTAAAGAACTGAACTGGAACACCAACCCAAATTTCAGAAAAAGTTCAATTAAAACAAATCAAATTTATGTGATGTAATGTCTGTAATGAGTAGCTATGGTTCCTCGTCTCTTGAAAGCTCATCACTAGGTCCATTTGTATTTAGTGGAAGCACTTGTCAACAGGAAGACCTTTTGCCCTGCAGTGGGCACTTCAAACAAAAGCCGCTGTTTTATGTCCTTCTGGGTACACACTACACAGCACATCAAGTGTTTTGAGACATACTGGACTGACCACAACTCATCCACAAAACTAGCACCTGAGTTCAGCTGGTAAAGGCACCACGTTATTTTTCCCATTTGTTTAATGGTTAACCCAAGTCCTAATATGCCATCTTAAAGGGACAGCACACCTAAAATGAAAATCCTGTATATATACCAACCCTCTTATCGTTCTAAACCCTTATGACTTTCTTTTCTTTATAAAAGGTGTTTTTTAAAGAATATCCTGTTCGCCGTTTCCAATATAATGGACATGAATGCAGATCAAAGGCACCATGTTATATTTTTCCCATTTGTTTAATAGTTAACCCAAGACAAGATGGCAAGTCAGCATTGTCAGCTTCATCTCTGCAGCTAACAGTGACTAAGAAAAGACTAGTTTATTAATAAATAAAAATTTCTCCTTGCTATTTTTTCCGACATAATCATTATTTTTGCCAGTGCTTTGTGGCAAAACTCAGATTACCTAAGAAACAAAGAGTGACAAGGAAAGACGACATACACTGGCTCCCGTTTTAATGACTGCTTTATAATTTAAAGCAACTGCAAAGGAGTGTGTAAACACCAGGAGACTGATGAAGGCACAATCTGACCAAATTAAGACCAAATGTGTGTGCTGGAGAAGTGATGAATGTGAAATAAGTTCTCACACTCCACATTGTCTGGAATACAGCAATACTATTGTTTTGTGATTACCGCTACTTTTATGGTATTATTATAGTGCTGTCTTTTTTGGATCTTGACAGATGCAGCCACTAATAAACAGTTGTTGTATGGAATATAGTTGTATGAATATTCTTGAAAATATTTCTGGGTCTGGAAAAACATGAGGATGCGTACATTTTTAATTAACTAATCCTTTAACGTCAAAAAGTGAGATAAGTAAACGCAGGATTTTTTTATTTGTTTTTCAGAGATGAACACTCCCTCACGTACAAGCTTTCAGCAGTGGCAGCAGCATTAAAAATTCAGCAGCTGTAAAAATAGCAGCAATCCAGAGCCCAAGCGAGCATGCAGAAATGTATGCAGGTGGCGTTTGTACATTTTAGAGAAAAAACAAAAAACTGAAAACTCTGAGATCATGACTTCGCTTTTTCCACATGTAAGGAAAAACACTTTTCCTAAGTGCTGAATTGAAAACAAAATATATTTATATCAATAAAATATTAGTCTAATGAATCATAAAATTACTAGCGAATAAATTATAAAAACCAATATGGTTGGCAATATGTTATGCATCGTTAATATTTAGGTATACTGACAATTACAAATTTAAAAGATTAAAGAGTAGAAATTAGGATTTTAAAGCAAGCCAAAAGAAAAAAAAATATGACGTGCAGTTAGTGAAGTCCTCAAATTTGCCGTTGGGATTGCTTAAAGTGAAAGAGACAGAGTAATATGATTACCAGCCACCCCTGGGAAATGGATGGCCTTCTTCAAGAAGGACACAGCAACAAATCAATGGAGGGAACTTCATTAATGAAGAAGTAGAGCTTGACCAGTTCACAATGGCCCTGAAAAGGGAGTTGTCCCTGGTAATCTGTGACAAACCCCCTGGATGGGACAGAGGGTCTCCCTGCCCCCATCAACAGTCACTAAACAAAGCCAGTGCACTTGTGAACCCTAGCAGATCAATGCAACCTGCTCCACCCCATTAATGGGATTTCGTCAACCCCACTTTTCCAACATGTCATCAGGGATTCATTCAAGGTCCTTTGGCATCTACCATGTGAGATAGAACTCCAGAATCTATTGGGAAATGGCCGTGGCTTTACCCAAAGATACAGTGAGCTACGATGGATTCACAACATGGTGACAACCAGAAAAGCACTTACAGGAGATGTCACCAAGCTCTCTTATTTTCCAATCAAATCCTGATGGATAAAGTTCCATCCAAAAACAAAATCGTGTTGAATGTCATTTCATTTGAAAAAACATCATGTTTAAGTAAATGGAATGCAAATTCCTTTTTATGTTGACTTTCTAATCACAAGGAGTGAATTGTGGTCTCAAAAGACAGCAGGTTTAAAAGGCATCTTAACATTTAGAGAGGACAGATGGCAGGTGCTAGTGTTGTTTTAGCTTTTGTCCATCGTAATCTCAACTACTGGTGCTTTAAACCCCCCATAACTCACCTGTTCCACAGAGCAGCTGCTGCTTCCATCAGCATATTGTGGCAGGTCTTGACAGCGTGAGTGTTTTACTTGCATTGTCGCATTTGCCACTAAAATGTAATGAGTGCCAAGTGAAATAATTATTTAGGAGAATAAAAAGTCCATGTGGGTCCTTAAAAGTCAAGGACTTCAAAGTCTAATCTCTCATGAGATTAGTTTCCTAATCATGCTTAAAATAAAAAAAAAAACGCAGGCCTGTTGCGAGTTCTACAGGCTAGCGGCTTCAGCGTCATGGTCATATGCATTCATACCAAACAATTACATACAATCTACTGTCGATGAATTATGATGATGTTTACTTGAGATTTTTTAATGAGATATTTTATAACATATTACAATATAAACACCATTTTAAATATAACATTTCAAAATAAGAGTCCCAGTGTATTTTGGGCTTGTTTATTATGCATTTTTCTGGTAATTATTGGTATTTTGATTACACAATAAACTGTATCTTGCATTAAAAGTAAGTTAACTCTTATAGCTTCTGTCTGGGCTGCTTCAAATATTAAAACTGTATTTAACACATTTTTAATTTATTGATTTTATTTGTATTGAAACAATAAATAAATATTTAAATCTATTGTGTGCTTTTAGTGTGCATTCTAATAAATTAAAATAATTTTGCTAATAAATGTCTCCTTGTATTCAAAAACGCATGATTTCTTAAGATATTTTCATTGCGGTTTAAGATATTTTCAACTTAACCCTCAAACGCTGTGACACAAGTGATCAAGAGGCAATCCAAATAGACTAACTAATCTGGTTCAGCCGGTGACCATTTTAAATGACCGGAGTTGGTTATCATTATGAGACATGTTTTGAATACTATAGTAACCCAGCATGGCTATACTGTCAAGCTGGTAAACCTGCAACAGACCAGCATTGCCTGTCAGAAAACCACTGAGGACTGAGTTTGTTTACACCAAAAAGGTTTTTTTTTTACAAGCAATATGTCTGTCAGCTCTGTGCAAATGACCAAAAGTGTGTTGGAAATGTGATAACACCTCTCCTAAAAAAATCTGATGCATTGACATTATGTGAACGTTTGCATCGGCCTGAAGACACATTAATTAACAGCCATTTATTCTTTATTCAGATATTTATCACTGAACATTTGCATAAACAATGTTCATCACTGCATTTGTCTTGGTGTGAACATGCCAGGGAAGCTTCCAGCTGACTAGAACAACAAATATCTAATGACAACTAATTTAAATAATATTTTGCATAGAATCTATTTTTAATGTGTTCTACATCAAAAATTAGACAGGTGGATGATAAAACAAATGAAAAAAAACAAAACAAAGAAAAAACATCAATTAACACTGAGAAAGAGACCCAAGCTGTTTCTAAGCAGCAGAATATTAGAGAGACCTGACTTTCCCAAGGACAAACCGGAATATTAAAAGAAACTGTAGTTCAGAGAGTACTTATTTGGTTAATTATGACTTCTGGACAACAACGCTCCACTGGCTTTAACAGCCGATGGTTTTCAGCAAACAACAAGGTCAATGCCAACATTTCATAAGGATACCAGGATTCCCTGTAATACCCAAGCAGAGTCATTCAGCGGGATCCCACACTTCACTGACACACTGTGAATGTGAACTCTGTGTGGAAGTTACAAAGATGCACTCAAACCACACAAGGGTGGGCAGCACTGAAGCCTTGAATGCGTTTGAAACACTTTCTAAAGATAAAGTGCAACCAAGGAGATGAAACTTCTGCCAATTTCTAAACTACAGAGTCACATCATTCTCAATTTGAAGTTTGAACTAGGCTATACAGCTTACTTTGGCCTACAAAAGTGGGCTAAAATGGGTTAAACTTATTTAAAAGAAAGTCTATATCCATGCCCGAAAGCAGAGTCATCTCAGAAAATCAACATTCACATAAATATGAGAGAAGATTCAAATATTTATGGTACTTATTGATTCTGAACCCGTTGCCCTCAGCTGACCTCGCAACAAGATAAGGACACATCCGACCATAAACCAACCCCACTCTCCCACGCCATAAAAGAGAGAGGTTTTTAAACTAAAAAAACACCAATATGTTTCACAGTCCAAGATCTGATTTACAGTCTAAAAAACACATTTTACTCATGAGGTGGTGACTTGACACTAAAAAGATGCAATCAATAATAGCTGGAACACCACAAACCTTGTAGGTGAAGTACTCTATATAATACATGAATATAGTAGGCCTAGTCTTCTCAGTGTAGTAACATAAGACGTCTGATGGTTATTGGTTACCAGTAAGTAAATGTTTGGTTATGACCAGCCAATCAAGTAAAGGCTACCCATTTCAATTTCATAATTTTACTGTCATGCACTTCAGTGGCTGAAGCTTTCCCAACTGCAGAACTCAAAATAACTTGTTTTCCAGTGTAATTGCTTTAAAAAGAAATTATAATTCCTTCTATCTAGTCCTGTTTATTATCAGGCAAAAGCTGCAAGTTAAATCAGGCCCTTATATTAAAGTGGCTGAAGCAATGAGACCCGTGAGGGAAGCAGTTTCGAAGTCATGAGACAATACAGGGAAGCATCATAAACATATTTCTGTGAATACAGATACAGAACCAATCAAAATGGGAAAAAAGCTTCTAATTAAAACGTGGAAGGGCATCGAGAAATCCTTCTCCAACAAACGCTGATTTGGACTCTTATTGTTGGCGAGCGGTCAGTGTGAGACCAAACACACAAAAAACACCCAACTTAAAGCGATTCCATAAAAACTACAAATATGTGGGCAGCACTATTTATGTCCCTGAAGCAATGACCACAAAGCCAAAGAGCGAACAAACAGCATGCAATAAGAGGAAGACAAAAAAAAAACCAATCATTTAGCTCCAGATTTCCTGAGTTTTTCATAGGAACATTCAGTCACAGGGTAGAACGCAGTTGTGGAATTAAAACAACATAAATCATATATAACCCAACGCCATTTTTAAAAAGCAGATTTAAGTTATAACCAGTGAAATACATTAGCAAAAAACTGACATTAAACTCACCTTGCTATTATCAGTCATACTGATTCGACCCTTTCTAAGATAGCATAACATCTTGACAAACTACAATACTAATAATAAGTTTCTACACTCTGCAGCATCTATCATGGTTATAATCTGGAGCTGTGATGATGGATATCCCACAGGAAGCTGTCTCCATTCAACACAACACAAAAGCAGCAGAGCCCATCATAGTTGAGAAAGGCTATTTATATCTGGCCAGGGCGAGGCTTCACTCACTTATGAGATGTTTTTATACAATATATTATGCACACTTTAGATGGACCACATTCCCTGAGAAAATCCAGTTGGAAGACTGGAAACTGGAAGATGTATGTGTTTTGGAGCCTGGTCTAATATGGTCATCCCAACTGATGGATGGATTTAGAGGGGTTCAGGCTGGTAGACTAGCTTATCATCAAACTAAACTAAACTACCTGAACACCTGCTTCAGAGACCAGATAGACTTGGATCTTGACCAGGCTGAGAGAACATTGTAAAGCAGATTGAACTGTAGTAGTCTGGTTTATTATCTTTTTTTGAAGCTGGTCAATATCGTGTCCTAACATGTCAAGGTGGGCTTTTGAAACATTGCAGCTGGTCAACCAGATGCTCTTATACCAACTAGAGAACCAGCTTTGACAGACAAGATAGTGAGTTGCTGGAGCCTGGTTCCAGACTAAAATGCATGTTTGAGCTGTTGTAACTAAAAGCAACTTGCATTGACATATCTTAAAATATGTCAGGGCTGTAGTTTTGTCTCAAGATGCACACCAGTAAGTTTTTTTTCAAAGGCACATTTATAAAAGCTATTTAATGCCCTCATTAAACTGAGGCCTAATGCTGGCTTAATCTGAGCCCTATCTGTGAAACTGGGCCAATGTTAATTGTAACAGGTGCTGCTGACTGACCAACTATTATTTTTCTTCCATATAAATTTTAACCCAATTAATGTATGTATTTCAGCCTGTGCATTTATCTAAATATGCAGTGAATCAACTAACTGTTTATTAGATCTCATCATCAGCATGAGACAATGCAATACAGCAGCTGTCTGAAGGGTGAGGCATCAACAAAGGATTTGCCTCCTCAGTAACTCATTTAGTTACTCCAAGGGGGGGGGGGGGGGGGGCAATAGCTGACTCAAGTGGTCTTGCAAGTAAGCAAAACACTCAGCAAGGTTTTAACAATCGCAAAATAGCAGGTTAATTAAAGTTATGAGTCTCACCTCCTCCAGTGCGGCTACAGTATTCCTGCAGTGAGTCATTCTCGTGGTGAAGTTTGAGGCGGTGGGCGATTTATAATCTTCATTGGTCTCCGCCACAAACTCCGCCACTGTGATCTGGTCCGGCATTGTATTTCCTTTCGCAAAAACCACAAATGTCGCTTTTAATCCTTTTAATGACCGGCTGTGGTGCGTTTAATGTCGAAATTCAGAGATACAATGACGAAATAAAACTCTCATGAGCGTCCTGAAGTCTTATCATCGCTGTGGTTTGTCCTCGGTGGATTAAAGACAAGTTGGGAATTAATAAAAATCATTAGCCAACTACAGAGAAGTGACGCTTCTACGACGGGAAATCTCTCTCCCACGCACGGTGTCGGTTCTCACTTCTTCCACCAGTGATAGAAAGTGCGAATTTAGTCCACCCGTTTTATAATAAAACAGTCTGGTGATGTAGTCCGCATCTGTTAAGGGACTGTAGTGTACGTTGTCGTGCTGGGATTGCTGCAGGCTTTTGGGTCGATGCAGCTCTTGCAACGCAATTCAATGAAAGCGCAGAAATTGACAAAGTAAAGGTGGAGGAGATTCAATGGGAAAGGAATGACCAATGAGGAAGCAGAGCTACCAGCTTTAAGCCAATCGTAACTGACGCAGGGCGTGGTCTGCTTGTAGATCGCCTTTAGGATCGTGAGCGCCTCTTAAGGTGGAGAAGGACATTTTTAAGCGTGTGAGTAAAAGAAATTGACCTTTATTCTCTCTCTGGAGCCTAAGAAACTTTTTTTTACAAGTGTAAAAAATTGTGCATGCTATCACAATGTAATACAGAATTATATGTATAAAGTTAGTTCGCCCAACAATAAAATTCTTATTGACTTTTGGCTACTCATGCTCACCAAGGAATTCGTTTTTTAAAATGTTTGTGTGTGTGTGTGTGTTTTCTTACAAATGATTCATTTAAATGTTTTTGTTACAAATATTTTAGGCAGCTTTCCCATACAATGAAACTATACCTTTGATTTTAAATCCCAAACTCCAACAAGATCAAAACAATTCATAAAAAGTCCATATGAGTATTCAAAAGTCATTGAGGAAGAGACTGAAACTGAAGTTCTTACTGACTAATAATCATTACTTTTGAAGTTGCCCAATAATAGTGTGTGTGTAAAAATATAACAATTTATGCTTATTATAAGACTATAATAATTTCTAAAATATTTTAGATTTATCTTTTGTGCCTCAAGAAAGAACCCCTATACTCCTTCCTGGATGAACATTCATTAGCTTGTAGAATAAGAGTACTTTTAGTGACACATTTATTAGTTGCCACCTCTTTCATAAGCTTCATCCTCCCCTGACTCTGAAACAAAAGACTAATTAAAATGATAATTCTGTTATTGCTGCCTGTAATGAGGCAGTCTTTATGAGCAGTTTGATTCACATTGATTATCAGATAAGGTAGTTTTTGTTCTCCCGTGCTCAAGATATTGAGTTGGTATTTTATATTTTTAATATCCAGTATATATATATATATATCCAGTATATATATATCCAGTATATATATATATATATATATATATATGAAGAGTTCAGATGCAAAAGCCTCTAAATGCCATTTGAAATTTTCTTCTTTAATGATGATTTTTATCAAACTTGAATATTTAAGTTCAGTAATTTCACTTAAATAACAATTAATAGGTAATTATCATTGCCATTTAGGTGAAATTACTGAACTTAAATATACAAGTTTGATAAAAATCATCATTAAAGAAGAAAATTTCAAATGGCATTTAGAGGCTTTTGCATCTGAACTCTTCATATATATATATATATATATATTGTATAAGGAGAACAATCAGAGTTTATTATCAGGTTATATCAACATAAATAATTCACAAAATCGTTTGTCAGTAACACACTTTTAACAAACTCCATATGACAACTTCAAGAGATGTTTAAGTGATCAGAATATTAAAAAAATAAATAACATTCGCAGAACAGTGCTTTGGTTTCATTTTCTGCAGATTTGTGCTTTATTTTTTTGTGCTCCACTCAAAGCTCATAGTGAAAGCATGCAGGGTTGATTCATGACCTCTGCTGGTGTGTCTTAGAATAAATGGTTTCTTATTGAGGAGGTTTACTTTAGAGATTTATATATATATATATATATATATATATATATATATATATATATATATATGAAGAGTTCAGATGCAAAAGCCTCTAAATGCCATTTGAAATTTTCTTCTTTAATGATTATTTTTTATCAAACTTGTATATTTAAGTTCAGTAATTTCACTTGAATAACAATTAATAGGTAATTATCATTGCCATTTAAGTGAAATCACTGAACTTAAATATACAAGCTTGATAAAAATGATCATTCTAGAAGAAAATTTCAAATGGCACTTAGAGGCTTTTGCATCTGAACTCTTCATATATATATATATATATATATATATATATATAAAAAGTAGGCTATATTTTATTATATATATATATATATATATATATATATATATATATATATATATATATATATATATATAATAAAATATAGCCTACTTTTTTAAATATTTTTTTTGAACTGCATCTTTTTCCTATATCTACTCTATTTTCTTAGTTTTTATGTATACTTTTTGTATCTTTATTGGATCAGACCAACTATATTTGTAGCCTATACTCTGTCAAATAAAATGCAAGAACTGCTACTTGGTCTCACTTCTTTTGCTCATTTGTTGTATGATATGGGTTAAGTTAAAGTCACCATGAAATCAAATCAATATCCATGCACATAAATAAAAAATCAAAATAACTTCTCCTTCCTACAGCAACATCTCTTTTCTGATCGTGTTTATCGGGGCAAGGGCGGGACAACCTGTTACTCGCATGAGATCCCGCAACCATCCAATCAATTTCCAATTGCCATAATCAAGTCCTGCCCTAATTTTTTTCTTGTTCGAGAAGACATTTTTCTCTGAAATATAGGTCACAATTGGAAATAAAAGTCTCAACACAACTTTCATTTCATGCCGACTTTAAATGGTTTCATTAAGTTTTTGCAACTCAATGAATGTTCCTCATAATAACTCATGCAAAGCATTATTGAGTGTAGGAAAAATGTTGATAACTTGTTTAGTGGGGTCAAAAGGAACTTTTCAGCAGGTACTGATACAGCAACATGACATCATGACTTTTGCATAAACATAAGCCACTTTCAAGTCAAGTGGCGCGTGTTATATACGCAATTACGCATTTTGAGCTGTGCGCGTGTACGCGTGTATGTATACGCCGTTAAATGTCCGAACGAAACGAAGCAAAATGTAGATCTACATCTGATCTGGGGAGCGATAGTAGGGCAAGACTCATAAACCGTATTAACCAGTGACGGGTAGGTTTAGGAACGGGTTGTGGTAAAGTAGACAGTAATGTAACGTTAAGTCAACGGCGTTCATAAACACGCTATTGTGCGTGTTGATAGCACGCCAAAAAAAATGCAAGTACGAATTGGCGTGTCATAGCCTACATACGCCATTCCTAAAAACTTCTTTATTTTATTTTAAACTTAACCTGATTCAAACATATTAAATTAATATTCACTTGAAACCAGTTCCACATGAAACCCATTTTATTAAGTTAAACATTTAAAACAGTATTGGCACTGCCTTTATAAAGAAAGACTAGCTACTATAAGCAATGTATAAAAATAAATTAACACAATAGGTTTATTGGTGAGATGGTTTTATTTAAAAATATATATATATGAGTTAACTTATGTATTAGCCTAAACCGGGGTTGTAAGCTGTAGGCTATTATTACAGTAAGCAGTTTTTCTGAAGATAGCTCTCGGCTCGTGTGTCTTTAAAAGAGTCACGCGCTTCTATCCTATGTGAACGAGAAAGGATTCAGTACGTGGAACAAAATGATTCAAAGATTTGAACTCCGAATCATTTACAAACGGAGCTCCGGCTTTGCTCCTTCTTCCTCCTCGCAGTCTGAGGTGAATTAAAGTCGTCGGGTGTTGCTGTTACAATGTCGACATTAAAGAAAGTTGTATGGCCCCAAATCATTCTCTTCGGTGACTCAATAACACAGGTAACAGTTAACATTTTGGGACACTGCCGTTTGAGTTTTAATACTTACTGTAACATGCTTTTTTGTTTCAGTTTGCCTTTCAAGCGAACGGATGGGGGTGTGACATAGCTCATAAACTCGAGAGGTAACGTTACAGAGTTCAGGACAGCTCACGGATGCATCATTGTATTCACACCGCCACAGCTGATGATTATATTATTTAAAAAAAAATAACTAATGATTTGATAATTTCTTTGTTTTATTAGAAAATGCGACGTGGTAAACAGGGGCTTGTCGGGATACAACACAAGGTGGGCTAAGATTGTGCTTCCTCGCATTGTGCCCATTTCTGATGCTCCTATTGCGGCTGTGACTGTTTTCTTTGGCGCTAATGATTGTGCTTTGGAAGGTAAGACTATCACGTGTGTTGTGCATCATTGCTAAACAACAGCGGCGGTGATGTGATGACAATAGTTGTTTTTTACAGACAAGAACCCCGCGCAGCACGTGCATCTCCAGGAGTTCTCGGAGAATTTGAAGGACATTGTCAGATATCTGGTGTCTATAGGAGTGTCCAATGACAAAATCATCTTCATCACACCGCCACCACTTCAAGAAGCCGCCTGGGAGAAAGAGTGCTTGCTAAAAGGTGATACACCGACCTCCGGACTTTAGGTCGTGTTCAATACTAGTGTAGGCTACTGCATGCTGGACACTAGTGCTGCTTTGCAGTATATTCAGTGCTTAGTGTAAATTCAGTGTTTGTTTTGCATTGTGGGATACTGTGTGTGTGTGCTGTTGTACACTAAACAAATATAGATAGTGAATATACTTACTCTACAAAAACTTCAGCAAATATACTCTACTTTCAAAAAGTATTAATAAAGAATGTGCTCCAGGTGTTTTAGCTGTAAATTGAATCATATCTTATGAAATCAAAAATATACACACATGCGTTTCATTGAGGACTAACCTGAGCTCTTGGTGGAGTCTGTATCAAGACTGGCGACTGTGCTTGACCTAGACAGGCCTCTAATCTACGCCAGGAATCTACTGACTGTAAAAAGGGAAATTACAACATATAATGAACTAGGTGGAATACAGGAGTCAACAAACAGAATTGCTGAATCCAAATTCACTCTTAAATTATTAGGTCCCACATCATAGCATGTTGAATTATGAATCCATGCATGCCTTTTGAGCTAATACTGGCCAAAAACTCTTTCACTTTCAAACCTTATGAAACTTGTATCACTGCATATTGCATGCCATTGCTAAAATTATTTAAAAATATAAAAAATGTTGGCTGTATAGACTGTGTAGTAAGCAGTAATTTAATATTTAATTAGAAAGATAGCCTCAGTCTCTCTCACACACACATTGATTATGATTTTCATCAGGTTCAGCTTTGAATCGGTTAAACTCTGTGGCTGGTCAGTATGCGCAGGCCTGCGTTCAGGCTGCAGGACAATCTGGTGTGGATGTTCTGGATCTCTGGACACTCATGCAAAAAGATGGACAGGTAACGCACATGCTGGCACATACTGTTATCAATGAGCATGTACTGTATAAATATAACGAATATACGGCAAACGCATGTGTTTCTCCCCTCAGGATTTCTCAGTGTACCTTTCAGATGGACTGCATCTTTCTGATAAAGGAAACCAGTTTGTGGCAAAGTATTTATGGACACTTCTTGAGAGGCGAGTGGCTAACTTGCCCTTCATTCTGCCTTACTGGGGGGATGTGGACCCAAAATGCCCTGAGAGCAGTCTACTGTGTGATTAAACCTCAGGTCATATGATGCACAGCGGATGAAACACCATTCAGTTCCTGTGGTTTAAATTGCAATATTTTTGGATACACTAATTATACATGGTGGAAGGACCAGCCGCCAGCCCTATTTGCAAACAAGGAGTATTTTGAGTTACTTAAGCAAGTAAAATGACAAATGTCACAGATTATGTTTGATGTTCTGCCAAACAATATTCAGATTTCTGTATTAAAGTTTTGGGTGAGGCCAATTGATTTCCTGCCGTTTAAACATACACACACAAAGCTTTTAGAGGGACAATAACCACTTTCATTTTATATCTCCTTGCAAAATTCCTATGTATTTTTTTCAGCCTAGGTCCATAAATTAAATAGAAACACTTCAGTGTAGAGGCAGTTTATTTATAAGGGTTCATATCCCTAGAATATGTTGAATAAATGTAACAACCAAGTATCAGAAAAACATTTAAGGATAGTAGTTTGATATTTCTAATAAGAGGTTTTAATTATTTCTGATTTTATATACAGGAATATAAGAAACAATACAAAATATATATATTTAGTCTATTGACTTATGGCACATGAAAACGTTGTTAAAACTCAACTTTAATAGTCAGTCTGATATTTCACAGTGGGGGCATAATAGTCTATACTAATACTAATGATTTTGGTCACGTCTATACATTCGTTTTAGTGGCAAAAAGATGAAATAATGAAATATGCACATCCCTGGCTCTGTAATCAGTGTTTCACATATTCACACAGGTATATTAAAATGACACGAGATGCTGTAGAGAGCACATACTAAACTGAACAAGCTTTAAAAATAGGGCTGTCAAACGATTAATCGCATCCAAAATAAAAGTTTGTGTTTACATCATTTATGTGGGTACACTGTGTATAATTATATATATATATATATATACACACACATGCATGTATTTTTAAGAAAAAAATTATTTATATTTATTTATATATAAAATATTTGTTTTTATATATAATATAAATTTTATATATATATATATATATATATATATATAATATTTCTTAAATATATACAAGCATGTGTGTGTGTTTATATATATAAAATAATTTAAACACAAACTTTTATTTTGGATGCGATTAATCGTTTGACAGCCCTACTTAAAATATATGACAACATTTTCAACACCCTGTGCACTTTCTATCATTCAGCCAAGAAAACTTGTTATACATAGCATCACCTCTACAGTTCCCATTAACACACAAGTAATTTATATACATATGGCATAGAACATGCAAAACTTGAATTTTGTCAGCGAGTCGACCAGTGCAACATTAAAAGTGTGATGACATGTATAGAGGTGTGCTGTAGGCCTGCTGCTCGTGTTTTTAATGAGGTATAAATGAGTGAGAATACAAGAATTTGCACAACTGCAACTGTGTTAACTTACAAGGCACATATTGACTGGTTCAAACGACATGAGGGCGATTGAATAATAACAGAATTTGTTTTGGGTGAACTGTCCCTTTAAGCTCTATAGACAGCATCTGATTTGTCAATTATCACAATAAAATAATTTTGATTTGTACTTCAGATTATAGAAACAACTAAAAGTACCTAAACAGTTACAAATTATTAAAGGAACAGTTCATCCTAAAATGAAAATTCTGTCATTATATACACACCTGCATGTTGTTCCAATACTTTATATAATTATCTTTATACCGTGAAACACAAAACAGGATATTCTGAAGGATGTTTTATACTGTTTTCGTCCATGCAATGAAAGTTAATGGGGTCCAAAAAATATTAGACACTCAATGTTTGGACGGAAAAAAAAGAAAAATAAAGTGTTTTCCCCCTCCCATGTAGCGACATGAGGGTGAGCAAATGGCTGAATTTTCATTTTCACTTCAACCCCTAAAACTTTCATTCCAAATTCATTCAAGTTCATACCCGTCAATGTGTATTTTTGCTCGCTATTAAAAACTGATAGGCTAGTCGCATTTCGCAGCTGTCCAAAGCCATGTTGAATGTATTCCTTTAATTTAACCAAACATCAGTTATTTCTCTTAGCAGTTACTGACTTGCTTTTAAGTGACACTATTTGTAAGGACAATTGTGCATTAAAAGAATGCTACAAATTGTTTAAAAAACAACGGAAATATGTCAGCAGTCAACACATCACATAGACTTTTAAACTCACCAACAAAATGAATCCTGATTGCACCGTTTATTACGGCTCGTCTCAATCGAGTGATCTTTGACTTGAATACGAGTGTCCTCAGCACTCGGTCTCCTTACTGTCAATGCGCGCCTGTCTCTTCAGCCGTCTCTTGTCCCCGCGGGATGGCATTGCCTGTCCGGTGAGGTCCTCGAAGGACCTGGCAGCTGTGACGCTTTGAGGGAAGCCTTCCTCCTCGTCCAGGTGAGAGGAGTCTCCGCTGGGGTCCTCCTCGATTGTGGCCATTCGCAGCAGATCCACTCTGGGTTCGGCGGAGAGGCTGGCAGGGCCTGGGGCGGCGAGCGTCTCCTGTGCTGATGACACGGCGGGGCCCGTTGAGGGCTGAGGTCGTGCTGCCATTGACGGCGGAGGAGCGACCTTGACGATGCGGAAGGGCAACGGTTCCTGACTGCTCTGCATCTCTGCGCTCTAAGGATAAAAGTTTGTGACACAATCAGTAAGGAAGGCTGTTCGGAAGCTTATCATGATATTCACTACATCACTAGGGATGGGCACGAGTACTGCAAGTGACAGCAATGATCGATTTTAAAAGCACTATTATTGCGTCTCATAAAAACATCTAGACCAGTGGTTTGCAAACTCAAAGGTCCAGCATTGTCCAACACAGTAGTCCCCCTGCAGTCAATAATTGCTTTCATTAAAACTCATCCTTGATAATTAAAACGACTTTTTAAATGTTTTACCATGCATAGTAAATTAGTCTGCACTCAATCACACCAGCTTGGACTATCTGATCCACTCGGTCAACTGTAGTAAATGCTACACAATGGCAAGTGGAAATATTGGTTTAATTCAGCCATATATACTGTAAGAGGAAGAGCGAATTATACAGGGTCATCTACAAGTCGATGTATCAGAATGGTAAAGTGTTTTATGAGTCGCACTAAACCAGAAATTCCCAAACTATGGCTTGACTACGTTGTCAAACAGTTAATAATATGTTGCTAACGTTACACAAACCATATTCCAGACAGTCAGACAGCTACCTTCTAAAAATCTGCATCTTTAGAAACACTTTGAACATCATAGAAAGTCAGTGGAGAAAAGACAGGAGGATGATGCACATTGGTGGTGGTTGAGGAGATTCCCCCTTCATATGTAAATTGCGCAAAGCGTTATATAATGTAAAAAAATATTATTATTAAAATAAACTGGGTGTATAGAGTATATTAAATTAATTAAACAATATATTTAGTGATTCAAAAAGATAAGAAAATTCTGTATATTTTTCAATAACATTAAACGATTTAAGTTTACATCTTGAATTTTGTGTGTTTTAGCAATTTAAAGCTACATTGTGTAACTCTTTTAGTTTATTCTTAGCTAAAACACTTCGTTCTTTCAAAAATGTATGTGCTCATTAATGTATATTTACTTCGTTTAAGTAATAAAGTATTCTCGTGAGTGTATAATATGGCGTTCAAAATACATACGGGTAAGGGGTTCTAATGTCGGTCACCATGTTGCCCCTCCATCTTGAAAGTACATTAGCCAAAGAGGGACATACCCGTTAATTCAAGCTTCGCCTTTCGCGTTTACATTTGAGTTAACACTCATGGACGAGGTCGAACTGGAAGCTATGGTAATCTTGGACTACATTGGCCACCGTAGGAGTTAAAACGAAATCGGAATTGAGAGGAACAGAAACTAATATTCACTGGATGGTCATATACCTTTTCACCGCTAGATGGGGGTAAAAATCACACAGTGTAGCTTTAATTATTGTTTTTAATATAACTGAATAACTGAGGACCCTGGCCCCCTGGTTAAGAACCACTGATCTAGACGTCGCAATGAAAAAAACCAAAGGTTTGAGAAAAAAAAAGACATGAAACTAAGTGTTTAAGTATTTTTTAACATGACACATCTTAAAACCGTGAGTGAACTGAACACGATGGAAAAACATCTGTATGGTGCTTGAGTACGTAAACCAACTACTGATTTTTTAGCCATTTGTTTCCATTGTTTAAAAATAAAATACTGTATAATCTATTGTTTAGTATTTATATTTTGTTTTGATAATAGCATTTTTACTGAAAATTCACCACAAAAGTAGGCAGAAAATAAAAATTATATGTTTTTCAGTTTTTTGTAAAAATCTATGATCTAATTTTGGATGAAAATTATTCTCACAAATCTATTACAATTAGTACAAAGATTAAAAAAATTAAACGAGAGCACATTCATCTTATTTACTGTATGTCAACTATATGAGTCGACAAACTGATGCCCATCCCTATGCATAACATGAACAGCATGCTACACTTGAGTTAGATGCAGCAAAATATGCGATCCATTCACATCTCTTGAAACAAATCAAATGAAGAGAAGGGCATCTGTAGCGTATGCAGTATCAAAAGACTTTCACAAAGTCGTGCATTTAAAACGCTCGAGGACTCAACTGCATCCAAAAAACACGTTTGAACCAGAAACCCACAGCACATCCCCAGACACATACAGGACAAGCTGAACTGAACTCAGTCGGCACATCTGACACATCACAACCAGCGCGCTCCGACTCGTCACACCCGGGAGAGAGGGAAATGGGGGTAATGGCGCACACTCACCTGAGTTGAGAGCTCTACTACACACCTCCACTATCATCTGCTGCAGTTCCACAAGGGTCAGAGCAAACAATTCACAAGTCATTCACGACTAGCCCTGATTAAAGACGCCATGCTAACTGAATGTTATTATGTGACTTTGGGGTCGTGAATGACTTGAATGCATATTAGTGTGTTAGTATTCTGATCTCCGCTGCATGAGAGGAGTCCATCTTGGGAGATGTAGTTTTGTGATAGAAGGACTTACACTAGGGAACATCATGGTTTTGGATTTTTCCTCATATTGTTGATCCAGTTTCTTGTCCTATTAGCAAGCAAAGAGAGATGATCACTGTAATGTATTGTTTAGCCAAAAATGACAATTCTGTCATCATTTAGTCACCATAATGCCCTGGGAAAATGGCTATGGGAAAATGCCATCAAATGGTATGAAAAACTTGCAAAATGGCCTTTCAATAAAACATGGCTGTGCCAATACAGTAGAAAGGCGAATATATATATATATATATATATATATATATATATATATATATTAAATCGGTGCTACCTGACTAGAGAAAACAGGCTATTTGCCTGTCTTTCTTTTTGCCAAATACTTTGGAAAACATCAACACCCATAATACACTGTACATGTTGCCACCCAAGGCCACTGCCAGCATTGTGTATGGATACTAGGGGTGTAACAATATATCGTGCCACAATATATCGCAATACAAAAATACAACAATATGTATCGTGGAAAGTTCCCCAAAATAAAAAATACTGTGTGAGAGAAAATTCTCACAAAAGTTTTAGTGTCAGTACTACATTAAATACTATATATACTGTTGATTATGTATAATAATTCAATAGGGTAATATTTGTGTATCCTGATAATGTGAAATGACTTACCAGTAACTTGACCAGTAAAAAGTGTCCAACATTATTTTAAATATATATAGTCAGAAAAAGTGCAAGAATATTTGTCTAAAATAATTCTGTATTTTCAGCTTCAGAATCATGAATATTGTTATTATTTCTCTTGGAATATCGCAATAATATTGTATCGTGAGTTCAGTATCGTGATATGTATCGAATCGTGACATGAGGGTATCATTAAACCCCTAATGGATACGGTTGACCAGAGTCAAATACTGCCTTGCTTTAGTAGGTAATACTCTTTAGTAAACTTGTAGACATAATTGTGTCGACTTGTATTGTTCCCAGGTGCAAGAATTCAAAGAGTAAAGATTTAACTGCAGTTACTTTCGGTTTCCAGTGATGAATCCGCAGTTTAGTATGCAGTGGCTAAAGACGGCAAATAATCGTAAATACGAAAAGAGAACAGCGACGGAAAATAAATTGTGTTTGTAGTCAACATTTCATACCGTATGACCACAAACAAAGTGAAAACGGAGATAAGAAAAGAAAAGGCAATACTGTCCGTTCCGCCTGAAGCAAAACGACGTTGCGTAAAGTTAAGAAAGCTGTTACCATAGCGTTACATTTTTACCATAATGCTGTTTAGAGAGTAGACAAAGTATGATAACATTTGTTGATAAACCTACTCTTGCCATAACTGTTTTGTTAATAAAACTCTGTCTAATTACTAAAACATACATTTAGATGAAAATATGAATTCAAAATATTAATAATGAATACTAAAAGTATCATTTGGCTTTAGGAGACTTGGAATATAGTGTACAAGTCATAAGGGCCACTTTTATGTTTTTTTTGTGTGTCCTTTTTGGAGCTTGACGGTCCAAATTCACATTCACTTATTGCATGGATTGAATATTCTACCACATGAGTTCACAGAAGAAAATGACAGACGATTAGAACTACACCACGGTGAGTAAATGATAACAGAATTTCAGAAAATTCACACAAAATCAATTCAGAAAAACATTTTGAAGTTTGTGAAATAAGTCTCACCACACAGTGCACCAGTATGCTTAGGGGAATCCAGAACAGGAGAGAGAAGACCACCACTGATCCCACTATGTTGTCAGCCAAGAACTTCCCTGCACATTGACAGAAAAGAGTCACCACTGGCATATACAAAATATAGAGAAAAAGACAATTTCACAGCATGATTCCTAGCTAATTTCTCTCTGCTATCGCTTACCAAATGTGTTGATGTCCAGTTTGTCTATGAAGTCCCATAAACGTTCAATGACATCTTGGACCTGCTTCATGCATTTGCCCTGAAATGAACACCACCACAGCATTTATAGAAAACATTATTTATCAGTCTGATAAATGATCATTTCCAAAAGACAGACGAGCAATGCACTCACGTCCCCATCACAGAAGCCAACAGTACAGGGTTTGCCCTTGCGCAGGTAAAGAAATTTCCCTCCACCAAAATAGGGAGTGCACAGCCCGTCTCTGCTCCTACAGCACACTTTACATGAATCCTCGGTCTCTGAAAAACATCACCACAAATGGACAGGCTCAGCATTTTTGCATTCATAATGGAGGCTATAACATTGAACACGATTATTAAAATACATAAGTTTCAGTGTACATGGACCATTCCACTTAACAGGCCAATATAGGTCAATGTGATAATGACAAACACCAATATAAGTGCAGGTTCTGAACATGTTGTGTAAAATAGCCTAAATATTCCTGTAATTTCAGCCTGAAATTAAATAAATTTCATCTTAGGAGACTGGGGATAAAAGTCACATGGTCTGGTTCACACTATCAAAAGTTTTTCTGTTCTTTTGAACTCTCTATTCATAAAAGAAACCTGATAAAATGCATCATGGTTTTTATAAAAATGTTTCCAACTTTGATAATAATAAGAAGAAATGTTTCTAAAGCATAAATCAGCATATTAGAATGATTTCTGAAGGATCATGTGACACTGATGCTGAAAACGTAGCTTTGCCATCACATGAATAAATACAATTTTTAAATATATTAAAATAGAAAACAATGATATTTCACAATATTTATGTGCATTTGATCAAATAAATCAAAATCTTCTTTCAAAACCATGAAAAAATGATGAATTACTAATATGACATGCATCATTTTTCCAGGGCAATAATGGAGTAAATTTTCAAAAGCTTAATTGTAGACAAGATATTAAGGTCTTTGTCTATATAGAAATACAAAAAAACATCAACTGAAGTAAAACAAATTGTGATAACTAGCCTGTCTGCCATATATAGAAACAACGTCATATTGTCCATCGCCGCTCACTAGGTATCAACTGGTCATTCAAATAGAGATCTCTGCAGGGCACTAGTGTCAACACAGAGGAGGATTCGTCTAGACATTTACCATTGCAGGCGCAGGACTCAAGTTTATGCAAGGCCTCACAGAAAGGCTTGCACTCGCCCTTCTGACATCGACCTTTGTCCACACACTCTGTATTGTCAGCCAGGTTACCAGGCGTGGGGCACTCACTGCTGTTGCCTGGGATACACAAGGGTTAAAAAGTTAACCAACCAAATATAAGAGGTGTGCTTAGTAGTGATCTGGATAAACTACACTGACAGTGTGGAGTTTTATGTTATTATGTGTCATTAAAGTTAGTGTGGGCAGGCTGACCTGTGCACCTGGACATGTTTTTGCAGGTGGCAGTGATGGTCTCCTGACAGATCTTGTCTGCACTTTCAAACTTACAGTTCTTGCAGCAGGGGCTGTTCCTGTCACTGAGGGTCACAGAAAACAACATCAGGCACAAATACTCATAGCAACAATGATATATGTGTGAGTATTATTCCTAAAGAAATCATAATCATATTGCTAATTTGGTGCTCAAAAACATTTATTACTAATATCAGTGGTAAAAACAGTTGTGCAGGTTAATATTTTTGTGAAAACGCAAGATTTCGGGATTCTCTGATTAATAGAAAATTAAAAAATAATTGATTTAAAAAGCAAACATATATATATATATATATATAATATATATATATATATATATATATATACACACACACACACATTTTGCTTTAAATATATACCAATGTCTATTAATCTATAGTTTTACAGTGTCTTTATTTGATAATGTAATTTATTGAGCAAAAAAAAAAAAAAAAAAAAAACCCATTAAAGACATTTCGTACAGGTTCTTTTTTATTTTTTCTTTATTATTAAATGAATTTAATATTAGTTATTTGATGTATTTTTTTTTAAATTATTAATATACTATTTAATTTATGCATCAATATCGTGATGCATCTCAGAGCTTGTTGGTCTGGTTCATGGCTTAGATTGAGGTAATTTTTGAAATCCCTATGAAGGCAATAATTGGGGAAAATACTTCAGGAACGAAGACCAAATTGTGAAATAGTGGGCGGTCACTATTATGATTAGATCTGGGCAAAGTTGATGCTAATAATCTCAAAGTGGCTGATATAGTGGTCTATCACGTTTTACCTGCATTTTGCCGGCTTCCTGAATTTGCACTTCTCTGTGCAGCAGGGGTCATCCTGGAGATGAAGCAGTCCAGGGTCGCAGTCTTCGTCCTCCTCCACACGGGAGTTCCCACACAGCTTACTGCTCCTCTCCTTAAAGCACTGGTGGGCCTTAGCCTTTAACGCCTTAATGACGGAGTTCCTGCTACAACTGGAGAAGCGCTGAGGGAAACAATAGGCGTGTGAGAAATAGTAACTACATGTTAAAAGAAATAATCAGCA
Source organism: Pimephales promelas (assembly GCF_988280905.1). Classification (NCBI taxonomy): domain Eukaryota; kingdom Metazoa; phylum Chordata; class Actinopteri; order Cypriniformes; family Leuciscidae; genus Pimephales; species Pimephales promelas. Next base: position 28,091,454 of record NC_142783.1, read on the forward strand.
CAGGATGGATAATACCTTGTTGTTAAAGTGATCTCCGCTGACCGCGATAGGGTACATGACATATTTGCCGCCCTGGTCGTCTCTGGGCGCACAACCAGGTACAGTGTCTGGATCGTGTTCAGCTCCAAAGTTGTGTCCGAGCTCATGAGTGGTTACAAGATCTGCTTCCTGGATAGACGATACATCACTGTGCTTCATCTAGTATACAAAATCTAAATGGTATTTAAAGCAATGTATGCAAACCTTAGTCAGAATAGTTTTCCCATAATTCATGGTGCTTGTCAAGCCAGTGTTCAGGTAACTGGGTTTCTTGACAGACTGTGATGGATAGTAGGCTGTAAGACAAAACGAATGTGCAAAGTCAAGCGCTGTTGAGTGGAATTCTATTCACAGTTGTAGAGATCCTTACGTTTAGGGCAGAGCCCTCCCAATCCCTGTTTGGAAGGGGCCACGTATGCCAGACCCAGAGTGCCATCATCAAAGTCCTGATAGGTGAAGAGATGGGCAAGGCAAACTGCAGAGGCGTTGTCTGCGATGTCATAACTGAATTGCTGAAGAGAACCCAGAGAAAGATGAGAAAGTGAGCCAACAAATCTGTGTTTCAGGGCTCCTCTTTAAAACCCACATTCTCTTGGCTTTAGAAGCCACATGACTCTTTTAAATGACAGAAATACTTGATAAAGATGGTCATTCATAAGTAATATACATTTGGCGCATAAATATTCAATATAGTGATCCTGATATAATTATGCCATGTCTCTTGTTTGTAAAAAAAAAAAAATAAATTTGTTGAAAATGGTTCTAAAATGTAATTAAAATAATGTTGCCCTTTGACCAATAATATTTCTATATTTTTTTTTGGTAACCATTAATTAATTAATTAATAATTTAAATAACATTTTGAATAAATGGATTGATTTATGGTTCACAAACAGTAGTGGATCTTGCTTCATTTCAAGTCAAACAATAGAAAAATGACTCACAGTTGAGTTCAGTAAGAGAGTCTATTGTGAATGAATTCACAGACAAAGATACTATGAATCAAATCGAACATTAAGAGTCACTGTTCAGTGAATCGGACCTCACACTGACTTCACTTTTTTGAGCAGGAAACACTGGCACACACCCTAACCAGATGATATCTGACGAATCCTAAATGTCTTAATTTGAAATGTCTTCTTGGTGCATTTGGGATAATATTTTTCAGTCTGCAGCCAATAACATCGGACTAACACCGAATACAAAGCACATAAACTTCACTGACCCAAACACTGGATTGCTGTTGTGGATTGATCATAACATTTTGACAGGTGTCATTTGACCCAAGGATTTCATGGCACTTACTTCCAGAAGTTTCTTCACATCCCACACACGGCCACTTCTTTCAATTGGGCTTCCATCCATATTGTAGTGATTCTCTCCTGGGGCAACTTTTGTGGGCCATTTATTTATGATTATCTGTGGGCATATTTACATCTTAGATGGCACGATAACACTAACTCATCAAACATTGCACATTGAGATAAAGTAATAAGCATTGAGCACATGAACTCCACTGTTATGCATGAAATGGCTTTCGTCAGAATGGGAGAAAATATCCAGATACCAAAAGCCACTTCTGAGAAAGCCCAAGATTAAGTCACACCTGGAGTCTGCTACAAGCCATGTGACAAAATCTGGAAATGTTGGTGGTCTAATGAAACTAAGCTCTTTGTATTAGAGTTGAGTCAGCTGGTATGATCACTTTGACTTTAGTCACCAGTTCTACCAATAAGAAAATCAGGGATGGATTGGGACAATCCCATAAACCTGTATGATTTTCTTTCTTCGGTGGAACACAAAAGGAGGCGTTTTAAATATTGTTTTCGGTTGTTCTTTTCCATGCAGCTTGGAGCTATCAAGCTTTTTGTAAAGCACACAGCATAAAGCTATCATAAAAGTGGTTTATGCGAATAGCGTGTTATTATACAAATCGTCTGAAGCCTTTATTTGAGAAACAGACTAAAATGAAGTTGTTATTTACGGATAAATTTGTGAAACAATAAATTGTGCTCAAGAAATGGATCAGTTTGATTTGTTATTGAATAATTCAAAACATATTAATGAACCACTTGTGTGATTCATTCAAGATTTTCAAAGAATAACAACTTGAAAACTTAACTCTAACATACATTATATTATATTATATTATAGGAACATATTTTTAAGGTGCCTTTGCACCCTTTTTGATGCTTTTCAAATGTCAACTGTTCAATTACCCCTTTAACAAATATGAAAAGAAACTAGTCAAACTCATATACTGAAGTGATGTTGAATAGAAAGTTATTAAGGTCACCTGTTGAATCTGCACACCGTAACCTATAAATTCATGATCCCAGGATGTGTTCCTATAGATATCATCCACTCTGTCTATCAGCTCAATCTGAAAAACACAAAATGCTCAAATTCAATGTACTTTTATCAATAAATCTGATATCAAGGTGTTAATATGAATCATATCCCCAGTGCATCAAAGTGCTCTGTTGTACAAGAACAATGACATGCCACCTTTCCAGGTCTATTTCATGTGCTTTGCTCACCAAGTAGTTGAGGGTGGTGCTCTCCTCTCCACGGCCCATGTGCTTAAAGAAGCGATGATCTGCCACTAACAGCAGCGGGCAGGTGTTCTTCTTGTGGTCGTATGCAGATCTTCTCTCTCTGTTGTGAGGCTCTGCATTTAAAACATATAAACCATCTAAATATGGTGCACTATGAGTTTTGTTATTTATAATTAGTTATGTAAATCCCAAAGCATCAATGTTCATAAATGGACCCAACCAATTTAAAACTACACAATGGGGACTTCAATGAATATTATAATGGTGGACAAAAAATAAAGTTATACAATAAAATTATTATGCTTTGTCTCCAGAATATTTTAAATTCTCATGGCAAGAGGTCAATGCTGGGTGACTACATGCTTGAATGGACGGCCTTTGTCAGACTAATGTATAACTCCCTACACACTCATGCAGTATCAATTCCTGCTGAGCAAACCATGAGCATGTGAATAAACTGAATATCTATTGTCCATTTAGGCATCTCTCATAACGAAATGTGCCTGTCTCAAAATGGCTAAAAACAAAACAATTTGACCTTTAAGACTACATGAAACAACATTTGATATTTACACTGTTGTTCAGAAGTTAGTGAAGTTTTCAGAAGTCTCTTGCGCTCAACAAGGCTGCATTTATTTGATTAAAGATTCAGTAATATTGTGAAATATTATTACAATTTAAATAGAGCTTCTATTATTTAATAGATTTTAATATGTAATTTATTCCTGTGATGTCTAAGCTGAATTTTCAGCATCCTTACTACAGTCTTCAGTCAGAAAGTCGTTCAGAAATTATTCTAATATGCTGATTTGGTGCTCAAGAAACATTTCTTATTATCACCAATGTTGAACACAGCTGTGCTGCTTCATATTTTTGTGGAAACTTATAAAAAAAATGTCAAGATTCTTGTAAAAATAAAATTAATGCATCCTTACTGAGTAAAATTATTAATTTATAAAAATAAAAAATTTGAATGGTAGTGTAATTCTGCTAAATAACATATTTTCTGAACTTTTGAAAAAACTGAATATTTAGAGGATAATGTGAGCGGGGCTTGATTTTATTCATGAGGATTTGTTTGCACTTCTCAAAATGTGGTCCATGAAACTTTTCTCACAGTATTTTTAGCCGACCTCTGTCTAGTGTTTTACTGTGTTTAGTTACTGTGTGTGTGTATCTTGTTGATGTCATGTCTACTTTATGATGTCATGTCTACTTTATGATGTCGTGTCTACTTTACGCTGATGTCATGTCTACTTTACCCTGTGCAGCGACCTTGAGCCTGGGAAAGGCACTTCATAAATAATAAAACATATAATTATCATCACTATTATCATATATGTGAATACACACCCTCCTGTTCCGTTTGTCCTGCTGCCTCTTCTGGGAGGAGATCCTGGGCATCAGCGTTCACATATCCACACACTTTGGGTGAGGACAGTCGACTAATATTCTTAATGTCCTCTGAGCGGTACACCAGCATTCGGCCATCAGGGGGCGACTCTGTAAACCGCCACAAGGGCTAACGAAGGTAAGAGAGACTGAAACATACAGTAAAACAAAAAAAACAAAAAAAAAAACTAATTTTAAATGCTTTAAAGTAACAAATCACCTCTACATTATATTCAGCCTCTTCAGTAAGAATGTGGGCTGAAAACTCATCCCCGTCTATGTGTGCTTGCACTCGTGAGTGCTCCTCTCCTGTTGGGATAGCAAACAATCATGGATGAAAAACAAGAAAATATAGTTCTCGGCTGAGGCTAATAACCTCATCGCATGTCTTACCCACTACGTGTCCTTTAAAGTAATTCTGTAACTGAATATCATATTGGTTCTCTTTTCCATTCTCATCTACGAAAACAGCCTTGAAGTTGTCCGTGAAAAGTTCTGTGTTGGTTGTCAAGTACAGACTGAAGTTCCTTTGAAAAAAAGATGTAATAAACATGTTTTTAATGCAGTGAAAATCTCAAATAAGAATAAGCCTCAAAATCATTAATTGAGGTCAGAGGTGACCAAAAGAAAATAACACAAACACTCTCACACATAAAATAGTAGTAATAATATATATATATATATATATATATAAAAATCAGGGGTGTTTAGAGAATAAACAAACAAACAGATTATGCCATGTAATAGCAAGAAAGAGGTATGTGTGGATCTGTTAGTTTTACCTCCGGAGAGCTGTGAAGCTGACCAGCCGCTCCACATGTGACCGGGCATCAACATCCCTCTTCCTGAGCGAGTGAAGCTGGAGTCCTGATGCAGGCACCACGTCAAAGTCTGACAGTAAGGAGCTGAGCGCATCTGATTGAAGTAATGCACATACAGAGGCAGGAGCAACAATTAATTGCATCCAAAATAAAAGTCTTTGTTTATATATAATATGTGTGTGTGAATATAATTATTTTGTGTATATATAAATACACACATAGATTTAAGAATATGTTATTAATATATAAAACATTTATATTTTATATATATTTATGCACGGTGTATAATTATTTTGTATTATATATATATATATATATATTTATATATATATATATATATATAAACACACACACAAGTATATTTAAGAAAACAATGTTATTTATATATAAAATATTTGTATTTATATATAATATAAATTATATATATATATATTTTTAAATCACAAAACATGACTGTAAGTTTATGTATATGATCATACAGTGACCCAAACATAGACTCTAAGGGAAGCATATCAAAATGCCTTTCCATTCAGTCTGCAAATACAGCACCTTCCCTGATTGAGGAAATGAACTAACATAAGCAGTCCTGACCATAGATATTTATCTATGGACCGGACTGAGTCAAAACAGGAAAAGGAAGGAAGACTGAACTCACAAAGCAAGATAGCCCATACATATATATATATATTTATATATATAACCTCATTTGAGAAACCAGTATATTTAACTTAGTAGTTTGAAATCGTATTTCCTTGTTGAGCCAATTTAAATAACGTTAGCTTTCTCAGAGTAACTTACCAAACTCTTGTGCCTCTTCCTTATTTCTCAAGTCTTCTTCAAAAGAGGCTGGTTTCACAGCAGAATAGACAAGAAGTGGAGCTAACAGCACTAGATACAATATTAAAGACTCCATACTTGCGATGCAGCATCACTTCTGTCAAAGCACCATGTTTGGATGGTAACGTAAGTTCTATGCTGTCAACATCTGACTTACTGTCCGTTATTTACCAATATTCACGAGCACCTTCTGTTCGTCTTTTTAGACGCGACTAGTTTGAAAGAAGGCATCAGATAGTATAATATTAGACAAGGATCCGGGTGAATGCTGAATGTCGATAAAAATTAGATAATAAACGTCGAACAGCCACAGCTTTCAGCTGGTCTCAGTCCTTCCTACACATTTTGCTGCGATATCAATCTGAGGAAGAATTTCACCGAGTCTACTTCCGGGCGACGATTGAATTCCCAGGAAGAGGGAGCTTTTATTTTGAATTTATTTTTTAATTCGATTTACATTTAAATACTTAAATAAGTAATAAAGCAAGACACACACACACACACACACACAAAAAAAAAAAAAAAGAAAAAGAAAAAGAGGAGCATTCATCGTTTTACCCAGAATCAACATTACGTTAATGAAATATTCTGCTTTTTGTCATCCAACAACATTCCAAATACAGGTGTGAAGACATTTTCTTTACAATTTTAAAACATATATTCAACTAAACTAAAAATGCAAAGCTGTTATAATTATATGAAATTATCAAATGAAAAGGTGAATGAAATTATTTTACTTGGCCATATTTGGCAAACATTGATTTATTTTTCAGCTCATCCTGAATTTACATTTTTGTTTTTTGACCTATGTTTTTAATGGTATTTTTTTTTTTTTTCAAAAGTGGCCAACTAAACGGTTTCATTGACATTATAACCAAAATGCAAATCTAAATAAAATTACAGGAAAATATGAACATGAATACATTTTAATGTCACAGTGTTAGTGGCACAGATGATACAAAATATGTTGTTTTTGTAGTTGAATTTTTTATCCTCAAGACTTCACATACATGCAATTTTACATACAACTGTACAAGTGGAATTTGGTTCTGAATTATAGAGAATAAAACACATATTTTCTTTATGTTGTATCAAAAACAAACACATGACACATAAAAAGGCCATCTAAGGAAAAGTGAAAGGCAAAACTAGTTTTAAAAGCAATGGCAAAGCCAAGGTCCCTAAAAACCCAGTCATGTTTTACAGGGGTACAAGTCAAAACAAGTAAAATTATAGGCCTAATTAATATTTGGAATAGGCAAAAGTCAAGTGTGGAAGACAGACATCAATACAAACATCAGACCACAGTGGTGAAAATGAAAAAAAATAAAAAAATAAAAATAAAAAGACATGCTTTCCAAATTCTTGCTCTAACTCCAAACTATAAGAGCTTACAGGAGTTTTATCTGGAAATATAAAAACCAATCTGCAAGGCTAAGTTTTGTGCAACAAGCAAATTCCTACAAACAGGAACCATACAGTTTTTGGTTGTTTGCAAGATCTATAGTGTACGTCAAGGAGTATTTCCCGGTTTACATGTAAAGCCACAATTATTTTTAATTAGATTTAGCAATAGGAACAAATGACATTTCAAATAGAAACATGACGCAACCCAAAAAAGTGAATAAAAACAGCACTTGACTGAATTCAATAACCCTGAAGGAAACGTTTATATTGTACAACTAATATTTCATAATCACAGTATGCAATAAAAAAGAACATCAAATGCAGTATCACACCAAAAACAAAATATACAAGCAACTAAATTTATAAAGCCCATACAACATCAGAGTTCTGCTTGGAGTATATTTACCCACTGTCAAAAAATGTTCCCTTATCAATGTCTTAAAAACCAGCTTGGCATGATTGTCAATATTTACATAAGCATTTCTTTACATGAAATGGCCAAATGTTGCTGAATAATGAGCATAATTAGATTTAGCTGGATCGAGTAACTTGTGTGCTGTTCATAAATGATGCTGTGCTTTAATTTTATCATGCTGATTCGTACTTCAGAATAATGTACCAAAATCAATTTTGAGATCTATATCATGGCCATTTCATCTATATCACAACATTTTAGATACATATTCATAAAGGTATACCTTTAAACATCACACAAGTGCCAAAATTATTCATCTAAGAGGACCTGAGGATAAATACATAAACAAAAAATTATAAAATAAAACAAAAAAACATAAATCTCTCAGCTACAGAAGAAAGAACCAGTGAGGTACTCAAAAACTTTAAGGCTAAAACAGGATAATGCAGGTTGCTACCAAAGGATGGAGGTGAATAACAGGTTTAACTTTATAAATACTGTGGGTTCCAGAAGGATAAAAAAAATGTTGTGTTAAAAAAAAAGAAAAAAACATTCACTTTGTCATATCAACCTCCGATATGGCACAATTTCATTACAGAACGAAAAATGGCAGATGATTAAATCGCACCAAGGATTTTGAGGAAACTTAATGAGCTACATATTATACAGCTACACATATGGCAGGTGCTCTGATTTGAATATTTTTAAGTACATATGATACAACTATTCCAGGTGATACAGGCAAGATGTTGACATTCAGTCTCATACCTATATTTTAAAACCAGTCAATTAAATGTAAGATATTTAAGTATTTTTAATGGCTTTTTAGAAACTGTTGAACATAATTTGTTTTGAACATATTCTTCCTTTTAACTAAAACACACCAACTTGTCCATATAATCCATTCAGTTCAAGACAGCAGAAACCACAAGTTATATGAACTTGCATAGATATAGTGCTGGACTTGTAAATGTTTAAGCCAAACAGTCTTTAAAAATCCCAAATGCTGTTAGAGATACAAACCTTACTATCTGAAAAAAAAAAAAATGAATACAATTCTCAAGTTCAACTTTAGCTA